>NW_017306987.1:57970-63665 GCF_000935625.1 Nanorana parkeri
ATAGGTGATGTTCCCTCACTTCCTGTTCTGTGACACCAGGTCAAAAAATGTGGTAGAGCAATAAAAACCTGACAGATACGCCAGCACCTCCTCAATCTATTAAATTAATCTACATCTGTACTTGTTTCTGTCCCCATAAGAGAGACATTGCATCACTCTTCATTCTGGTGACACTAAGCCAGGACAGGAAGTGATGGCAGATCTTTCCAGTAGGGACACAGGCAGCTATAAAAACCTGACAGGGTTTCCTGACTCCATACACAATGGAAAAAAAAAATTGTGGTTGGTGTTAGGCTTTAATTTCACTCTTTTCTTTACTCTGTCCTTCCATGTGGGACATTTTCCTGTATGTCTGTCTGTCTGTCTTCTGCCTGCCCTCTATAATTCTGAAAGCATGGCTACCACTTTGCCTCAAGTGCCTTGTGGGTGATGACAAATGGCCAAGCAATAATGTATTGTCCTAATTAAAAGTGCGTCTCTGGTCATATTTTAACATAAATGAGCAGTGTATTTGCTGGCGTGTTGACATGATGACAACTCATATTTCTCACAGGAGGCAAAACTAGGACGAGAGGACACAAATAAAGTGCGTGCAAGACCTGTATTCCCTCTATCCTCTCTGTCACTACGTAGGCATGGTGCATAGCAACCAGGGGGACGTTCACTCCGGCCATGTGTCCAAGGCTTCTGGCCCAGACCCCTAGAAGATATAAAAGGATTATTAATAATAACAATAATAATGATGCGTTTCCCTCAACCTGTGGCTATTTCTGAAAAGTTCTCAGAAAGGGAAACACAAGAGGGCCTAATAAGGATAATTACCCCGGTGACCTTGTATTCACCCTAAGCCATTAACCAAATGTTACATTATCACCGCAATTTTATAACTTGGAATTGGAGAGTGATATTGTAAAATTAATGGCACAAATAGCTGTGTCTCGTCAACACAAAGCCATACATAACCAAGCATGGACATGTTATGATGGTCAGAGGCTTGACAAGCCCCATTAATCCTCGTGGACCAAACATAATTCATATATATGGCAAGTTTGGCCTTAATGTAAAGCTACTTTCATGACACATAATAGTTTAGGGGTTGTCAGACAGTATTGTGCATCAATATTTCACTAAAATCTTAGATATGAAAGTTGACAATTTGGGAGGAGGAGAAGGACATCGTAAAGACTTAGCCCTCCTGCTCCCTCTCCACAGCCCTGCCTTATGGGCCGGCTCTTTGCCACCCCCTAGAGGGCTGACAAAATAAGGCTGCAGAGACAGCTAGGGAGGCTCTTGTTTTAACATCATGAAGAAGGGACCTTCGCAACATCAAGAAGCTAGTAACACCAAAGCTCCAAAGAGAGTGCCCCTTTAACATCAGAAAAGAATCTGTGCAAGCCCTGCCTGGAGAAGAGCCTTTCAGACCCATATTTTATTTAGTGAACTGGACTGTCAGAACTCCTAGACCCTGGGCTGTTAACTACTCTCTTTTTATTCCTTTTTATTTTACTGTTGTTATATATTTGTCTCTCTTTATGAATATCTTTTTCTGTATATTTTTCTGCGCCATTTCCTTTATTAAAGGAAGATCTTAAAAATTGTTAAGCATATCTCTACGCTCTACATAAGAACTTAAAGTATCCTTGCCTCTGTGAAGAGTGCTACTGCGTAGTGAAACCTTAAGTTGTAGGAAGTGTCACAGTTCTTGCTGAGATCAGTTCGTGTTCCGTGAAACATGTGGTGGCAGCGATAACTTAGGTGTGTAAAGGGTTAACTGCCGAGTTAACCAACCCTAGTGACGATTGCTCTCAGTCTGCTGGCCTGAGATTGTTGTCCCGCAAACTGGGAAACAGTTGCAGGGTGAGGTTGAGAGTGGTATCGACACAATACGGGCGATTGATGTACAGTGGGTTCAGACCAGGCCCATCCATCACACTGGTAACTAATTTCACAGAGACAAAAAGTGAAGGGAAATCTCAAATTTTACAGTTGTCACCAGGTGAGGTGAAGGCTTTCAATGGTGACACCTGTTCATATAACAACTGTCTAGGTGGAGAATTTCCCTCATTTTGGATGATCTCCTCTAACTGCTACACCTCTGGGACAGGAAGTAATGGGAATTTCCACAATGGTACACACACACAGCGAAAATTAACCTGATATGGAGTTTAACCCTTCCATACTCTAGCCAAAAGTAAAAAAGAAAAAGCTTAGGCTATGCATAAACTTGAACCGTCATAGAGCCGAGACCGTTTATGATTTATACGGAGGAATGCTTCTGTAGACGACTGCAGAATGTCAGCTGATAGAAACAAAGACTAAAGACTTATCACTGCAGAATGTGTACTGGATAAAGGCTGAAACAACTGACTAAAACAAGAGATTATAAAGTATGCGGTCACAGATCTGGTTGGGGTGAATGAAAATCATGCCCAGCTAATTCAATCACTTTTTCATATAAACCCCTATTGCAGTTTATGAATACATTGAACTGGATCTTAGGTATGACCACACACGTAGAATTCTGCACAATCCATTCTAAACTTGGTAGATCATACAATCAGATTGTGACAAGTGTGGGCAGCTGTAAGGAAACAAACTTACAACTGTTTTTTTCTTTATGGAAGTTCCAGTACCTGCACAATTCACCACACAGGGTGTCTGCACTGTGCCGTACTCCGTCTCCACCGCCGCAACCCTTCTTACACCGGAATCATCTGTTTTTACTTGTATTCCAGTCACCGGACAATTTTCAATGACCTAAGAAAGTAGATTGTCACAGTATCCCCCTGCCAGGGCTACAAAATGTGTTTTGTTTGTTAGGGGCAAAAGAAACTACAATAATGTGAAATAAAACAAAAAAGTGTGGCTTGAATTAAACTGAAGATATTCCATAGTGGAATGTTTTTTTAAATCACCTTTAAGCTGAACTCCAGGAGAATAGAAAATATTACAATTAATGCAGCTCTGTATTCATTAAAAAAAATAATTAAATCTATTTTAAATACAAGCAGGGTAAGTTCCATGAATTTGACTTGGTATCAGACTCCTGTAGTTCTGTACAGCAGCACTTAGATTAGGAGAGGGGAAGAGAGGAACAGAATGGGTGTGTTAGGAGGAGAGAGCACGGACATGACCTTGTCAGTATGCTGCTGCTCTTCTACTGTTCAGTCAGCAAGTTGTGGGTGGAGAAAGGACACAACTGTATTTTTTAACCATAAGTGTTGTCATCCACCTGGCTGTGCTGTCTGTCAAGGCTTTCTAAATCTCAGGACTGGATGGACAGAAATACAAATAATCTGTCTGGCAAAACAGCTCCCTTATATGTATCCCTTCTGTGTATTTAGTGGTTTGCCTGGAGTTCAGTGTTAAAACCCTTTTTTAAAATTACCAGTAGGAGGCTAGCCTCATGAGAGAAGCAGCTCCTTGTGCAGACCAATACTTAAATCCCTAATTTAACTCACACAGCCTCTCACATACTAGATGTCTCAGTGTTAATAACTACTGCTCTAGTCTTCCAGACGCTGCTGTCCTTTCTTGAACAGCATAATGTAACCTCTTACCTGTGCGCCTCTAGCCGTGGATGCTCTGGCCAGGGTGGTACAGGTGCCCGCTGGGTCCATGGTCCCATCTTTTGGAACATACAGGGTGCCGTAGAGATCGTCCACATTCATGAGCGGGTACAAGTCCTTAGTCTCTGCTGGCGACAAGACGTATGACTCCACGCCATAAACCTTCCCTAGCTAGAAATGACAGAACTGTCAGTTAAGCATAATCCCAAAACATTTGATGTGATACAAACTATACTAACAGGTGCACTGCTAAAGCCAGAGCTAACCTGTGATTGGAGGATATAAGGATTGCTCCACGGACATGTTCAGTATACCTCGGTGTCACATGATCTGCCTTTGAACAGTTTGAGTGCATGCTACGGGAAACATTTTATTTATTTTTACTAAGTAGTTTGCTCTTTTAACAGGTCTAGCAATATGACTCCCATATTGATATATTGGTATGTTATAATATTGATATGTAAACAGTTTTTCACATTTGATATTGTCCAATGCTTGTTGAGCTGTATACCCGATTCTTTTACTTATTCCCCAGAGTCTTTGCGTTTTTGTCCGTCGATGTTTAATATGCCTTTTGTGGCTCCTTTACTAAGCAACTGCTTTGAGCCGATCAGGACAAGCACCTGACATATGGATTGCATTCCACATGACCTGCAAAGGTTAATTTTTAGTTTTTTATGTTTGTAACTTCTTAAACTGTATTTTATACCTTGTTCTATTATCAACAGTATATACAATCTTCATATTAACATTTAGTATAAGAGAAAGGGTTCAAGTGTACTATGGGTTGTTCAAAGATCCAAACTGCCCGCTTTTTGTTACACAAAATAAATATATTTTATCTGATTGAAACTTCAGGCTTAGCTGTCAAATGAGAGAGGAGTCACTGATGATCAGGTATCCATTTGTGTTTAGATTTTAGCTTGATCTATTGAGGTGTGTAAACAACAGACTTTCCAGAACAGTGGGAAGCTGGAAAAGGTGAAAAGGACCAGATTCTATCTGAAGCATCTCACTCAGGTATTTTGCCTTGTGATGAATTCTTTTTAAGCTGGTAGCCACATTAAGGGCCCATTCACACTAGTGCGATACGTTAATCACATGGTTCTGTGCAATAAAACCACCATAATGCCCCATGCACCTACCATGCATTAACAGTGCAGGAGGTGCATTGGGTTGCCATTCATTTGAATGGCACCCCAAACGCACCTCTCAGCGGCAATGCGCAGTATCGCATGCACTACTTTTTTAATCACACTGCACGATATTACGGTACTGCGCATTGTGGTGCACTCAATCACATTGCAGTTGGGAAGTGCATTTGGGTGCATTTCGAATGAATGGCTACGCAGCACATCTCCCGCACCTTTAAACCATGGCAGGTGCGTTAAGGACTCTGAACTGTACGATTAACGCATTGCACTAGTGTGAATGGGCCCTTAAAAGTGGCTACCATCTTAAAAATAATTCATCACAAGGCAAAATACCCGAGTGAAATGCTTAAGCTAGAATCTGGTCCTTTTCACCTTTTCCAGCCAAAACCTTTCTTTTGTAGTTTTGAGTAGAGTAAGGGAGGTTTATAACCCCTGTTACTTTGTTGTTTGCCATCTGTGTTCAATTGGGGAGATTTCCCTTCACTTCCTGCCTGATAGCCACAATAGGAAGTTAGAGGAAATCCCTCCAAATTGAAGGAAATCCTGGCGGTCAGCAGGGTCATCAAAACTAGTGTCCCCATTGGAATATTTCCCATCTAATCCTGTTCTGATGACAACCCAACATCTGGGATTTTCTTTCACTTTCAGTGATAACTGACACCAGGACAAATAGAGAGGGTGAATCCCCATAATAGGGACATAGACAGCAATAAAAGCATGGCAGGTGTTCTAACCCCTCTCCACTCTATCCAAAACTAAAGTAAAAAAGATTTGGCTTCAGTTGCACCATAATTAACCCCTTCGTGACTGACGACGTACAGTGTACGTCGCCAGCATCGGGGCTGTTTAAACAGACTCCCGGTGACTTTTGCCGCCGGGACTCTGTTTAAACTTGTAGAGCCGACTGTCGGCTTTACAACAGAAGCGATCCTGGCGACTTACCTGTCGCCAGATCGCTTCTGCGTCCCGAAG
>NW_017306987.1:63739-110119 GCF_000935625.1 Nanorana parkeri
CCTGGGCATGTTGGGTATCGTTTTACTCGTTGTAACCTCATCTTTTATATTTCATTAAAAAAATGGGTATTTTGTTGTGTTTTGGGGCATTTAATTAAATTTTTCACTAAATATTGGGGTTTAATAAGGAGTTGCGCTAATATTGCGCAACATAAAAATTTGCAACTACCACCATTTTATTCTATAGGGTCTTGGCATTCAGAAAATATATAATGTTGGGGGGTTTTAAGTAATTTTCAGGCCTAAAATGTGGAATATAACATGGGTACAAAAAATGAAAAAAAGGCCTCAGTCATGAAGGGGTTAAAACGCAAATGATATAGCTTTGTAAAACAAGGAGTGAAGTCTTTGCCTGTGTTTGTATTAGTTACATTGTAATTAGCTCTGGCTTTTATCACTGTCTCTAAGGACTAAATCCTATAAATACTGAAATCACACTGCTAGGGGTTGTTGGGTTGTTTTAAAGCACATTTCTACAAGTTGTTCACAGTAAAATTCACACCTGCCGTACATTAGACCGTTTAGCACTGTGCGGAGAAACTGTAGCAATTTACATGACGCCATTTACAACAGTTATCACAGATCGGCTGGCTGTGAAGCTAACTTGTAAACAATTAGCGGCTTGATTGATCAGTAACTGACACGCGTGTGACATCAGCATTAAGCTGTGATATTGCTTAAAGTACATATACCAGACAGGGAGCTGTACTTCTTTCTGCACCAGCAACCATCAAGTAAGAACATAACAAGTGATATTTTTTTTTTTTTTTTTACACCTAACTTTTATAAACATGCAGCACTGAATTGCCACATTGTGTATGCATAGTTGTGGCTGTCTGAAGAGCCATCACAGAAAATTCCCCCACCCACACTCCTTAGCAAGGATGGGGTGAATTGAGTGACGTTTCGTATTCAGCATACAGGGCTGAACAAGGAAAAATCTACACTTGTATTGCTAGCTTTAGTCCATGCAGACAATTTAAAGTACGACAAGCCAACAGCTCCTGCAAAGAACACAGTCTAGTGTGAATATCATATTAGTGTTTATTGCTGCAGTCTGACTGACAGTGAGGGTAACAATTTGTTCTATAACCTTTACTGTATGCTTAGGTGATCTATAGCATAGAGTCCCTTCTAAATGTAAGTATATATGAACCCACTGAATTATGGCCACAAGATGGAGCCAAGGAACAGAGGAACTTCTTTTGTTCCACAGCTTCATCTAGTGAGCATAATGGGGTGAAAATATAAAACTAAGATGTTTGCAGGGTGAACAGCATTGCGAACATTTTATAAATTCACCCCTTGATCTCATATACCACCACAGTGACATATACCCCCCTTTCCACCACAGAACACTATCCCATGCAACCACTGCAGTGCTCCCCCTCCCCTCCCCCAGCCACCACAATGCCACAGATCCCACCTTGTTCCTATACTTTCACTATGGTTCCACAGATTATCCCTTATGCATGGATCCATTACAGCTCCCCCTCACCAACACGCAACTATCACAGTGCTGCAGACCCCTCCTTCCCATACATTCTTAACAGTGTCACGGACCCCATCCCCCACTAATGCAGCCACCACAATGACACAGACCCTCCTCCCCCATTCCCATACACCCACCGCAATGACTCCGAATTCCCCCCTACCCCATGCAGTCATCACTGTGTCAGGGTGCACTCTCCCTTCCGATGTAGGCAGGTTGCATGGGGGAAGGAAGGCCATGACATTGTTGGGGCTTCTTTGAGAAATGGGGACTATGATGCTGTGACAGTACCACAGACATACCTCCCAACTGCCCCTCATATGGAATCAAATACCTCTTTCCCTCTTCTTTTCCTCAGTGGTCCCTCTTTTTAGGTACAAGGCAAAGATATCTATAAGTTACTATCGTATGTAACTACAAAAATGTTAAGCTGGCCATACACTAGTAGATTTCCGAACGAACCTTTTTGTTCGAAAGATCTTTCTTTACTACCTGATAATGCCATCAGGCACTTGCCGAATGTCAAACAAAATTTAGTTTGATTGTAATGTTCAAGTTTGGGATGAATAGAGTTTCCCGAATGAAAACCACATTAACTGTTAGAATTTTGTTCATTGGAGAAAAAATTTCCATTCCGCTACTCCAAGTTTTTGCTTCACAATGGTCGAAATCAATCGTTGATTTGACTCCATCAACTAATAGAAAGTAGAATGAAATATCTTTTATACAAAAGTGCTTTTGAAAATCTAAACAGTTTTATTCTTCACTAAAACCTTCATCCTATCTTTTAAAGCCCATCTCTGGGCAGACAAAAAACATAAGTGCTTGTTTTTGTCTAGGGACTGGAGTAAAGCTGATTTACTTACCTAACACCCACTCCCACCGGCTCCCTCAGGGCTGCTAAACTGGTCCTCCCAATCTTAGGTGGTCTAACCAATGATCTCATCATGTCTAATGCAGGTTTCATAGACTTTAGAGCGGTGAGGGAGAAGAGGAGAGCGTAGACCGGCAGGGGAGCAGGGATCAGGTAAGTAAATCTGCTTTATACCAGTCCCTAGATAAAAAATGAGCACTTAACCATTGCGGTTCAGGGGTAGCCCCACTGCATGGGTACATTTTGTTTTGCACAGCCATCTATAAGACATAACGCTGCACTATTACAAATTAGGAGTAGAGGTTCCAGTTATTACAGATGCCCATTATTGACACGTTCTCTTTAAGCTGAACAAAGTTACATTTATATCTAATAAAAAAAAGCAACTTAAAAAAAAAATCTCCATAGATTTCCTTTATATACCCATTCCATTTCAATAAATACCCATTCCTGACCGGTTCACTTTAAATACTCCTTGCATGTGTCAATGTTTTATAAACCTTTTTCGGTATATATTAACTAATTCTTTGCTTGTGTCTCCAATGAACCATAAAACCAGGTGAGACAATTCACTGGACAGTCCATTGTTTGTAGCAGTGCCAGCTCCTTCCCTCGCACACTCCTTCAGATTATAAGGGAACATTTTCTGCGTGGATAAACAATCTCATCCCTGCAGTTCTTAGCACTAATCACTTCATTTTGGATCACAGATTTTGGCACCATGTTCCTTAATCCAGCAATTTGGGGCACAGGATGTCATTACAAGCCTTTTCCAACACAGCTATATTAGCATAATACGATAAAAGCTTACAGACATGAGTCTTTTATATTCGTCCAGCCTCTGCTTGTTGGAGGCTATGAAGAGACCGCCATTCTGGATCCATCCAGTGTGAAGTCCAGTCTCCTGCTCCAGATCCTGGCTAACCACCTTGCGTGTGTGTGCCAAAAGCTCAACCTCCACGTCGCTAGGCCGAAGTTGCCATAGGAGACCTGAAAGACAGCATAGACTGTGAGTCAGGGAAGGGGTAGCCTCTAGCACCTACTAGACTCAAAAGAACACCATATTATAATAAAAAGCAATATGCTGATTATTTATGTAGTGCTAGTCAGTGGTTTTGCTCTATTGCCCCTTCTTGCAATGCAAAGCTAGGTGTCTGTCGACTCAAAGAAAACAATGCACTCCCTATGTGGCAGATATTTTATCTCAGCAGTTGTTAAAGCTGAACTCCAGGCAAACAGCTGAACGCATTAGTGAAATTCATATATGGCGGCTGTTTACCTGCCAAAGCATTTATATTTTACGCAGATTTACAAAGCGCTAACATACAACACAGCCCAGTATGGCAGCAGAGGAGACCTGATCTTTGTCTGCTGCAGTTAAAGTGACCCTGTCACTACAGAGTCAAACAGAAAAAAGAATTACCTGTAAGAGAAGATGCTCTATACTTCCCTTTCCGGTGGCCCTTGTGTTGAGATGCCACTGCGATAATGCTTCTGAGCCACTGCAAGTATTCAGGCCTTCAGGTGGCTTAATTGCCTGCTCCCCCCACAGCAGACTGTGGTTCCTCTGGCTGGCTCATACATCCTCAGTGATGTACCAGCTGGCGGGAGGAACCACAGCATGCAACAGGGGACCAAGTATTTCACAAGTGTGGCCAGGAAGTAGCCTCACAGTGGCATTTTAACACATAGGCCACTGGAAAGGGAAGTATAGAGCTTCTTCTTTTACAGGTAATACTTTCTGTTGTGGCCCTGTCTCTTTCCCACCCCTACCCTGTGACCGAGCAGTAAAAAAGCAGAAGCAGCAAAGAGATGAACTCATCTCTCTGTCACTTTGCCATCTCCTTCTATCATCATAATAGAATAATAGGAAACTTTAGAGGCACAGCACCTCTTCTTCTGACTGACACCTAGTGCATTAAAGGCTTGCTTTTATTCCACTGTGGTTATCCAATAAATATTACAATGAGCCAATTTTATTCTATTGACAAAAAGTAAATTTCTAAGTTATGTTAGTGGCTGGGAGATGCAAGTGGAGAAATGGTTAAATGTTTAGAACAGGCAAAAGCCCATGTTTCCTTTCAAGCATGAAGCTTAATGGTCTGTGTTTTGAGCCATTTTAGGCTGGGAAAATGTTGCCTGAGCTGTCCTTCTATAAGGTGGAACAAACGCTCGTTGTTCCACTTTAACCCTGAAAGCATAATGACTGCTCCCTCTGCCTTCCTTCCTATAATCCCCTGCTAGCTGCAATGAAGCTAGTCCTACAGAAGTAAACTATAAAAGAAACCGTACCTGCCGTGTGCCATGTTGTCCCAGAGGTAAGCCGATCCCGTTCTAGCAGAACAACATTCTTCATGCCCATCTTGGCTAAATGGTAAGTGGTCTGACATCCTAGACTGCCACCACCAATAACCACCACTTCAGCAGACTGCGGTAAAGATTTTGTTGGACCCTTTTTGACAGCACTTTCTTCTTTTAGCGTAGTGGTGTAGGGTACACTCTTCTCTGACGTGTGGCTGGTGGCACTGCTAAGACCTCTTAGGCTGTACCTAGAGCATGTACGGGGTCGGTAAGTGGCTGCAGCTTGTACGGCTCTGCCTAGAAACTGCATGGCTATCTGAAATGTCACAAAACAGCGTCAGCTCTTTAAATAGGCAAATACAGTTTTCCCTTTCAATGTAGTAACAGTAAGCAGTAATGTCGTAGAACACAGAAGATATTTGTAGGATTATAGCAACAGTAGAATTCTTCTGTCCAGAAGTCCTCTAAGGAGCTGAGCTGATCAATCTGAAGCACATAAAACCTCAACTTGCAATCAGCCCCGTCTCTCAAAGCGTAGTATCTGCCTTGGGGCGCAGTCATGTGACTATGGCACATTCCATCTGCTGCACAGTGCCATCTCATCCATCTCTTATACTAACAACCCATCTGATTATGGATGTCCTCTGCCATGTGTACAAAGAATGTGAGCTCACTGAAGACCACAGCCTGCCACAGACAATTAACTCTACCTTCCTAACCTGCAAAATGGAAGAATGTCACACTATTTATAAATGTCTTCAGGTCTGCGACCTAATAGTTATTCCAAAAACTAAACCAAATTGTGTGATTGTCATTTTATTGTTAGGTCCTCAGAATGGAATTCTCCTCCATATTGATGTGTTTAATTTTTTATTTTTTTTAAAAAGGATAGTAAACCATTTGGTTTCTGTTGCTTTTTACATAACTTGTTATGTTATGTGTTTGGCTTTTTTTTGTTTGTTTTTATTTACTGCTCTGCAATACATTTAAGATGTTTTATGTTGAAGCTTCCTATGTAAATAAAGTTTTTCATTATTTTATTATTATTCAAACAGTAGACAGTTAAACATTTAGGAATACCCTCTTAAAGCTGAAGTTTAGTTTTTTTTGTGTTATGCATGGACAGGGACAGGACTTAGCTCTAATGAAGCATGTCCTATGTCCTGCTGGCTGCTGCTTAGTGTAAAAACCTTCACTCCACTGATGCCGGATACTCCCCACAATGAGGATCTTTCCAGCACTGCAAAGGTTAAGATCAGGGGCTGCAACTGTGAAACATCAGCGCAGCTAGCCCTCCCCTTCCTCCTCTCTTGCCCGTTCACAGAACATGTAGTATTCTTTCCCAGAATGCAAAGCCTTCTGTGCATGGAGGACAGGCGGTTTAATGACAGTACCTGCCTCCTCCAATCACAGAATGCTTTGCGTTCTGGAAAAGTATTCGAGTAGAGTGAACGGGTGAATAAAGAGGAAGGGCAGGGAGAGCAGCACTGTTTAAAGTGGCAGCCGCTGATATTAACCCCCGCAGCGAGGGAAGATCAGCGCTGTAAGGTGTACCTGGCCTCAGTGGAGGGATTATTTCTACACTAGGCAGCAGCCAACAGGCAATAGGACACACTTCATTAGAGGGAAGTCATGTCCCTTGTGTCCCCTAAATGTTAGCTTTAAGAAAGTATTTCTAAATTGTTAACTGTTTACTGTTTGAATAATAATAATAAAGTGTAAACGAATTTCACAGCAGTAAATAAAAAACAAACTAAAAACAAAGAAATACAAAATAAACACCAAACAGATTACTTGCAATGTCACTTACAGCTGGGTATATTTGTGCCACTCCTTCTCCTCCCTGGTATATTGTAGCCAGACAGGTCTGAAACAAGAAAACAAATAATCACTTTCTCATAATAGGGCTTTCCCTACTCTGCTCCTGTGCAGGCAGTGATGACATTCTCACAGAGGAGTACTGTGGAAACTGTTCAGATAATGCCTGCAAACCCAGGGGAACATTTATAAAACTCAGATAATTTAGGGTTCAGAAAAAAATATGCCCACATTTTCCCACAAAAAGTAATTCTGGGTGGAATTCATAAACACTGGAGCAGACAAAATCTTGAGCAGTTGCCCATGGGAACCAAGCAGCTTCTCGATTTCATTTTCAAATCTAAACTGAGCAAACTAAAGAGAGAAGCTGATTGGTTGCCATAAGAAATCTGTCTGCTCAAGTTTTCATGAACTTCCCCCTCTGTGTTACAATTCATCCACGCATGTTAATTAGATCTATGTGCATTAATGGCATGATTTTTAGCCTGGGGGAGTTTTTTTTCTCCCGCTGAAGTACATAGGTAATATATAGTAATTACAAAGTTGCTGATCTCACTGTCTACCCTGTCTTTTAGTTTCCAACCTGTGCCATAAAATTGGCATTTTCTTTTTACTGTTGGAGCTTGTAGTTCTCCAGTAGCAAAGAGGAGTGTCCTGCTTGTGTCTGCAGTAAACCAGGAAACCTAGTGAGACGATTCAGTGGATGTTCCTGTGATTGGAGTGTCCCCAGCTCCACCCCTCACACACCCCCTCCAGGGGGTAAACACACACACAAAGCACATGGTCATGGACCTTGTTCTGTTCACAACACAAATCATATACACAATATCCTTTCAAGTTCTTTTTAGCTATTCGTGTGAATGTGATTAGCTTGATGTTACGTTGTTGATGTTAATATTTCTATTTATCAATGGGCGTTATGGTTTTAAATGCCTTGTTTTTATGGATAGTCAATAATTATGTATGTATATGGGGGCAGTCATATTTGCTTATAACATATGAACACTCTGTTTCTTGCATAGTAATGTTACACAGTGACCGATGCACTTTACTGTTCCAGTCTAGAACTAAGTCGACCAATCCTCCCCAACTGTCTGAAAACAGAATACATGGACTCATTTTTATCTATGAGGTTCTTTAGACCGCAGTTTCGGACCACGATCCTTGGTATACAGGTGACTACTGGAGAACAAAAATCTACGTATCTATAAAATGCCATCATGAAACTATGGAATAGCAAATATGTAAATATTTGAAAATCACATGACAATTCCTTACAGGTTAATGGTACAATTGTAACAAGATATGTATACTGAATATAGCTTCACTTAAATAGGTGGGTGTTAAATCTTTAATATCCTATTTATTATGTACAATATGATAAATAGTTATATATTTCATTTATACAAATAGGCCTAAATATTTCAAGTTAAATGTATGAAAGAGAGCTTATGCTATTGATCACCTACAGATGTGTCTACTCCTCTTGAGCCTGAGAAGTTTAGAAAGGTCATGGAAAAGGTCAAGAAAGGTCTTAGGTCCAGGGGATGGATAATTAGGCTGCATATGTAACTGATACTTCTATGTAAGCTATTTTCTGTTTATTGTAATATTTCTTGGGATCGTAACTGTCAATTTATATATGTTTATATTCAATGATGGACAGGTACAGAATGTTTTAGTTAAATGACATACAGAGATTGGTAACAGATGTTTGTACGTGAATACAATGGCTGTGCTATATCCTTTGAGTTCGGGATACACGAGGGGGCAGGGCCTTCCTTAAGGGTCATTCAGATACTTGCAGGACAGGGCTTGAAGGGGGCATTCACTTACACTCAGAATCAGACACACACGTGCTCTTAACACATATACAGATACAATCTCATCACACGAAGACGAACATCAATATTTTACATACTTTGCTACATTTTACAGATACTTTTCTTTTATTCATTTGATATTGGACTATTATCTATATACCTATTTTTGTATGCTTTTGAACATTTCAGTGTTGTTCGATGACTTTATAGAACTAAATAAAGTCACACTTATTTTTTGGACTAACTGGTCGTTCAGCAAGTTTCTTAATACAATCACCTCAAGACACTTGTAGAATATAAGTGTCTAAAATTGTAACAGTGGGTGTACCCAAAATGGTGAGATCACTATTAGTGTGTCTGTGAAGGTTCTCATTCATCCAGGTTACTGTATAGTTGTAATAGTTGTAAAAATAAATCAAAGCAACTGGACTTGTTGTATTTTTCTTAAAGAAGTTTCCCTGGTCATCCGACTAGCTTTCTCAATTCAGAAATTGAGAAAGCTAGTCAGATGACTAGCGAAATGGCTTCAAGAAAAATACAAGTCCAGTTGCTTTGATTGATTGATTTGAACAGATAGATCACTAGCAGGTTCAGTCACTAACCGGGCTCCTTTACAGGATTTCACTCATCATCATGTTGTTAATATTTGAATGTTTACTGGCTAGCGCTGCCACCTCACAGTGCTAGGGGCAAGGGTTCAATTCCCTCCAGGGCTATCTGCATTGAACTCCCATCCCATGTTTTTTCGGGCTTGCTCTGGTTTCCAATCACATTAAAAACACATATTGATAAAATAACTGCTTTCTACCCACACTGGCCCCAGTAATGTGTGTCTGTATGACTGTGGAGTTGACTTTAGAGTGTCAGTTCCTGTGGTAAAGATCAGATAGGAATAATCATTAGCTCTGTTAAGCATTGCTGAATTAGTTGATGTATAACTACATGTTTGCAAACACAGCATGTGTGTACCAAGTTTAAGTTATTATTATTATACAGGATTTATATAGCGCCAACTGTTTGTGCAGCGCTTTACAATATAAGGAAGGCATTACAATCACAATACAATTCAAGACAAGATGGTAAGGAGGGCCCTGGCCGTGAGTTGGATTACAGGGCTTAGATATAGAGACACTGTATGGATCTAGGGTTCTCTATGCAAGAGATGTACAGCAGAGACCAGAGGGGCTCAGTATCTGGAGTGCAGGACACGTCTATACTGACTGATCCAGCCATGTTCAGGCTGCCCAAACTTTACAACCTAATTGTACAATCTCTGTGCAATGTCCTATGCAGTGAAAGAGCCTACCTGCTCAAACCCTTCCATTTACATCCAGTCATGGAGGCCTTCACACTACATCTTAGTTGTTACACCTAAAGAATCGAATGAAGGCAGGGTCGTCTTTAACGCAGGGGGAAAGGGGGCAGTTGCCCTGGCCCAGTCATTGTTGTGGGGTCCAAAGCAGCTGCCCCATAAGCTCACAAAAGATACGCTGCACCGTTCTGTTTACTATGCGATGATGGTGGTGATGTCTCATGCGAGATAATGTAAACGTTCTTGTTGCACTCCTTACCAGGAATCCCAGCCGATGGGGAGGGTGCTCGTGATGACTGCGGATGGCACCGCTGTATACATAGGATGGTTGTGAAGAATGTCACCAGCACACCGAAGATCCTTTTAGCACCACTTTAGTGATGCTAAAAGGATCTTTGGTGTGCTGGTGACATTCTTCACAACCATCCTATGTCTCACGTGAGGTCACGTCTCATGCGGGGTCACATCTTCCTGTGACGTCTCCTCCTATCTGCGGGGTGGGTAGAGGTGGGGGAGCCCAAGAAAATGTTTTCCCAGGGTCCAATGAATATTAAAGATGGCTCTGAATAAAGCCAACCTACTATGAATACATTCAACTGACATACAAACTTCATCAATGCTATAGACTGAAATACATTTACTTATTTGAAGGCAAAATCAATCAAAAACCGGAACTTCGTAGTGATTTTAGTAGTATAATTAAGCTACTACATTTGCTAAAAATGAATCGCTAGCAGTACAACTGTTTGTAGATGGAAAAACTGGCTCCCTATTGAGTAAGCTACACCATTAACAGAAATCAATCTCATATTTTGCGATCATGCAAGACTAAAACTGGTCATACACTTGTAGTTCTTTCTTGCCCTGACCCGCGGACGGAAGAAAAAACTTGCTTCCCCCATCCACACTGCATGTACACAGAATCTTCCCTGCCAGTCTAATGTATCCTGACAGCCAGCACCTGCAGCTGTCAGAATACCTGAACAGTGACTGCGCTGATTGGCTGCAGTTACTGTTCAGCCAAAATGTTTTAGCTCGGCTCCTTCGACAAAAGTTGATTGAAAAATTAACTTTTGTCAAACAGAGTGGTGCTGACAGGGCCACCCACAGATCGTAGGACTCTACCAAGTTCGAGCAGTATATGGCCCGCTTAATCCTTGCTACAAGTACATGTGTCGCTTACCACACAGGGAGCCATTTGTTCCATCTGTTTAGTATTCAGCTGCTATGGACAAGATGATGAACTTGTGTCTTTTTTCAACCTGACTAACTATGTAACTATTCCTTGCAAATAAATTCTAACTTTAATTGCACTACTCAAATCACTAGCAATCACTAAAATGTGACTGTCTGATGTGACGGTGTTTTCTTTAGCACAATATACTTACCCACAATTGAGTTCCATTGGCCCAGCCTATATATGAATGCAGATGGTTAGGTTGAACTCGATGGACTTGTGTCTTTTTTCAACCTAATTAACTATGTAACTATGTTAGCGGAGAGCTTCTGCCACATTTTTGTTTATTGCACTCCCTCGTGTTTGTGTGACAGGACAGTGCAGTCACTACTCATTTCACTGCTGACTGATGCATTCAACAGGGAAAAATGCAGCATAACTTTAATTTCTACTGATAAAATTTAAGAAACGGTTTTCAATGCAACTAAATGCTGGGCAGAAAGCCTACAGAAAACGCTTCCTTAGATGTGTTGCTCTTAGTCGCAAACTTTTTTCCCCCAAATGTTTCTACAACCACATGTCTCCACGAGGCAGCACACAGTTGAGCGGACCTGGCCCAGCATAGTCACCACATTAGTGACACTGCTTAGTGGGGAGTGCAGTCGTATTGTTGTCTTTGTGGATGTTTTTCTTAACATTTTGCTAAACCTTTGTGTATCAGTACTGCTTGGACTGAGAAGAGGGTAGATCCCCAAAAGCTTGTCCTGAAAATGTAACTGTTAGTGCAATTAAAAAAAGTATGACGTATAGTACTCCGTAGTGTCGATCAAACACTGCGTGTCCCTAGCGTGGGGGTCACATACCGTCTCAGAAGCCGACAGCCACAAACAGCAGATCCTGACAAACCAATGTGAAAGGGGTTTAGATGTGGCTATGACTAGTCTACGTCGATTAGGCTCAATGCCTTCTAGCATAGGGTTAAAAGGAGGATCCCCACCCCCTGGGCCCAGCCCTCCTATGAGAGCCAGTAAGATGTGGCCGTGTACGTACAGCCAGCCTTGAGCACAAGCTGATAATATGTCTGAGTCCACCATGTTTAGGAAAAGAACTAAAAACTGCAACATTTGTGATACTTTGTTTACTTCCACTCAGACACCTTGTAGTATAGTGATTGTGAGGGGAAGATGAATAAAGTGAACCTGCTATTATATAAATATGGGTGCTGCCATTGTGGACTTGTCTGTGCAGTGTCTGGGGATGTCGTTCTTATCCTGTCTTTGCTACCTTGGGAGTTACTGCAATGGAAAAAGCTTGCAGGGTGGGATTTACAGGATGCATGCTAGTTCCTGGTAAAGTGGTTTACCATCTGGTTAAACCAGGATGAGGATGACAACCCAAGAGCACCTAATACAAACAAATCACACATGGCAGCTCCCATACTATTCTAACTTGAAGCTTGTGCTTCATTGCAGTAATCCAGGTTTAAAGTAGTATTAAACGCTCAAACCTTTTTTTGATAATGAATCCAGGTCAAACCCAGCAAAGTATTTTTTTATATTTTCGCCCAAGCACTTACCGTTGTCATGCTTCTAAACAGCTCCATCCCTCTCAGACCAGCTTGCCTGAACTTCCTGTTGAATACAAGATCACACGGGACAGAGCAGACTCCAGCAGCTCTCCATCTACTACTAGCTTGGAGGGAGGACAGGGAGAGGGGAGTGTCTTGCCCTGCTGTCGTGTGTTTGTGGTGACACAGCATACTAGCACACACACAAGGGAGGCTCCATTGGACCCTGCAATGGAATGGAGCCACCTTAAAAGAGGCTATCATGGCCATTCCTCAGGGGAGCAGCTGATTCTTCAGAAAACTAAGACTTTTAAACATCAAGGGACAATTTCCATTGTAAGTGATTTCATCAGCATTTGAAACAGCTTTTGACTTTAATATCACTTGAAAAGCTACATAGCTATGTTAAAGTACAGTTTGTGTAACAGCTACAAATGAATGGTCAGAATGTTGGTGGACACACTTTGGTGTGATGCCACATTTAAAGCATATCTAAAGTTTTATTGAAGGCTTGGAAACCCTGTTGGGTTTTTATGGCTATCTCATGCCCCCACGACAGGATTCAGCCTTTCTATCAGTCCTGAAGGCCATTGTCACTGGGACATTGAGTGATGGCAAAGCCAAACTTTTACATATGTTATCAGGAGAGGAGGTGAGGGGAAATCATCCAATGGGACACCTGTTCTGGTGACAACTGTCTAAAGGGGAAATTCTGCCTCCTCTCTATGGAGAGGTTTTCTCTCACTTTGGGGAGACTTCCTCTTAATTCCTGTTGTGTCTCAGGGATAGAAAGAAAAACAAACTGACAGGGTTGAGCCATTACCAACACCATCTATAACAAAAAAAGTTTTGGCTAGAAATACAGCTAAGGACCAGCCTACTCACACAGGCTAATATAGAGACTACTATGTCGTCCCTCCCAACTGTCCCTGGTGTGGAACCAAATCCCTGTTTCCTTTTCAGTCGTCCCTATTTTTGGTCTGATGTACAGATATATATAAAAAATTATATAAAAAAAAGTTATTCTGCACTAAAATCCTTTCCTTATTTACTAGTTATCTTGTTTGCTATTTCGAAAAAAATTGTACTAAAGAAAAGAAATAGGGTAAAAAATAATAGGTTTACCTAATTATACATTGTGTTGGAAGGTGTCCCTCTAGTCTTTATCATCTCTGAAAATTGGAAGACATGGTATAGTATCCAGATACAATCCATACTTCTTCAGTACAGGCTTTCAGTCTTGATGTAAGTTCTACCATATCTCTAAGCTTATTAGTTGTCATTATCTAGTAACAATAACTATGTACGGCAAAGGGTCTGCCTGATTGGATACAAACTCATTTATAGATTAGGTAGGTCCTGATATTACATAGTTTTGGTAAATTTAAAGTGTATTGTATGGTCAGATTGTAATATGTATGGTCTGCTTTTTTCAGTTACGGCAGATCTGACCCAGCAGATCTAACCTTTCAGCAGGATATCCAGCACACTGTTACCCATTTCCCCTAGCAAGGGTTCCACTTCCCAGATATCCAGCCCACTGTTACCTCTTTCTTCCAGCAGGGGTTCCCAGATCTCCAGCACACTGTTACACCTTTCCTCTAGCAAGGGTTCCCAGATATCCAGCTCAGTGTGTTACCTCTTTCCTTTACCAAGGGTTTCCAGATATGCAGCCCACTGTTATCTCAGCCCTCCATTAAGGTTTCACATATATTAGGCATGCAGTGATATATGTCCCCCACAAGGGGGCTCCTGCATGAAAGTTCTCTAGGAACTGAAGTGCTGTAGCTAGTTTTCAGCACGGAGGGATTTAGCTAGCGGTTTCCGGTCTGCATATGTCACATGTGTTGTTGAGTAGAGCTGCAATGTGAGGAGCTGCATGTAGGTGAGATGTCTGCTAGTTGCTGAGGGAACTTCTTACACACTATGTTTTCATTGTTATAACTTTAGATAGAGGTATTTTCTTTAAATCGAGCTTTATACGTGTTAGTGGGTTTTTAATATGATCCAGAGATTGAATTAGAAACTTTCTAGCCTGCAAATCACTTTCAGTATGAATGCAATTTGACGATCTTGTCCATTGCAGCTTGCATCTAACAGGGTACATACGATATGAGGGTCCTGGTCATTACAGCTTACATCTAACAGGGAACAGTAGATATAGGGTTTGTGCTCATTACAGTTTAACCCCTTCATGACTGAGGCCCTTTTTTCCATTTTTGCACCCATGTTATATTCCACATTTTAGGCCTGAAAATGACGTAAAAAGTCTAATAGGGATCAGGAGGAATAGGGGTCCTACCCATACATCTAATAGGGTATGGGGGTTCTACTCCTTACAACTTGCATCGAATAAGACTCAAGAGGGATGTGTATTGTGCATATTACAGCTCACAGTCTATTAGGAAACCGGGATATGAGGGCCCTGAACATTACAACTTACATCTCATAGGAAACAGGAGGTATGCAGGTTCTGCCTATTACAGCTTGTAGTAATTAGTTAATAGAGACATGAATATGGCTTAATAGTTTTATGTATAAACCGCTAACAGGTCTGTATTGTACCTCCAGACATTTGTCTGTCACCTATGACAGGACAGAGATGGGGAAGATTGTAGTGAAGAAGGACAAACCGTCTTCTGAGGGGCTGGAGAAGAACAAACTTCAACACACCAAAAAACAGAAGAAGAAGAAATATTGGAAAGAGCATCCAAAAATCGTTACCAAGCAGGTTGAGATCAAAAAGATTTCTCCGTTTCTTCCACCAAAGAAGGCCGAAGAGTTTTCTGCCAATTGGAAGGCACTGCAGGCAGTGAGTATGGCTTATAAGTGCAAGGCAGATAATTTGGAAAATGAAGCCTTGAAATGCATGCAGGGATAAAGATCTGCCTGCCCTGGGCTGAAGTTTTCATCCAGGCATTGCTGTAATTGTTAAGGTCATCCCAATGCCTAAAATCAGCTTGTTTTCTCTAATATGGTATTCTGGGAACACTAGTTGTTGAGCAATGGGAATATGCCAGCCAGGTTTTCCCAACCTTACCCACTGTAGGCTCTTTTGTTCACGTGTGTGTGTGTGTGAGATATGTTATTTTTTGCTTCTAGTTTAGCAGCTTGTTTATCAGCACACTCATGACAAAATCTTAATGATGTTTCTACTTTCAAATAAGCAATATTATATCTATTGCTAGTAGGGATGCACCGATATATCGGACGAAAATTGCACTTTTGGCTAAATACCGAAAGTGCAATTTTCCTGCGGATACATCTGCGCATCCGTGATTTCTTTCCTCCCCGCTGGGCGCTGCTTTGTGTCCCAGCGGGGAGGAGAGAAAGTGACAGCCGGCCGAGCGCTGCAGGACAAGAGCGCTGTGAGCGGCCAGTGTCTCTCCTCACACACCGCTCGGCCGCCTATCACAGTGCAGCGGAGTGGGGGCGGAGACAGCGCTGTCGCAGGAGGCTGAGCTCTCCTCTCGCACCGCTGCCCGAGAGGAGAGCAGGCTACATACACTCAGTGATCGCTGAGTGTTTGTAGATAATTGAGGATATGGTATGGTTAATATATCCTCAATTATGAATTAATGAATGGGAAGTGATCTACATCACCTCCTGTTCATTCATAATTGTGGTTAAAGTAAACATACTATATTCTCAAGTTATCAGTGAACAGGAACACTCGGAGGATTCCTGTTTGTTGATAACAGGGGATACAGAAAAAGAGATTGAGGACTCTGTGTTCTCAATCTCTTTTTCTATTTTAAAAGACCCCTAATATTTCCCCAAAGCCCCTAAAAGTAAAGTAAAAAATCCAAAAAATGTAAACGTTTATAAAAAATTAGGGCTGTGGAAATTAACGATTAATCCCTCGATTAATCGTTAATTTTTTTGATCGATCAAAGTTCTTTTGATCCGTACTCACCTCTCCGCCGGCTTCCGGGTCTTCCGTCGATGTCCGCGAAGTTACCGGACTCCTCCCCCTTCCATAAGTGGCTCTGTCGGCTAACGACGGGAAGGGGGAGGAGTCCGGTGACGTCTATGTCTGTGACGTCACTGGACTCCTCCCCCTTCCATTCGTTACTCGATGGACCGGTGAGTACACATCCTAACTCTCCCGGCCGCCCGGGAGAGAAACACTTTTTACCGGAAAGGTTTAATCTGCTCAATTGAGCAGATTAAGCCTTTCCCTGTGATCGTTTTTTTTTTTTTCTGACATCGGGAGTCGCGGCCTGACCGTCGGTCAGAAAAGAAAAAAAAAGGCACCCGCCCACTGCTGCTGTGAATCAGCAGAGGGGGACCTGAATTTTAGCATCATTTCAGCGGGGTGCTCTCTCCCAGCCCCCCCTAACCCCCCTCCGCAGATGGGGGGGGAGAAAGGGCACCTCCCTGAAATTAGAGGGACACCTCCCTGAAATTGCTTATTTCAGGTTGGGATCCCTGGCATTGACCTATACACATACAGCACAGCAATTAATTAAGTAATAAAATGAACTATGATCACACTAATCCAGCAAGTTATTATTCTGAGTTGCCCCACTCAGTGAGTGGGGCACGTGAGATTAATAACGTGCTGGATTAGTGTGATACTAGTTCATTGTATTACTTCATTGCTGTGCTGTATGTGTATAGGCCAATGTAGTTGGATCTGTATGTGCGTTATAATCGAAATTAATCGATTAAAAAAAAATTCGATTAATTGAACAGGAAAATTTTTAATCATTACCAGCCCTATAAAAAATAAATTAAAATGAAATTAAAATAAAAACATTTTCGGTATCGGTTTCGGCCTGACAATTTTTTCTATTTCGGTTTTTAAATTTTTATTTCGGTGCACCTCTAAGTGCTAGTAGTATTTGGTCACATAAAAATTGACTTTTTTGTAATATATTTTGCTGCCTATCCCAACATCAGATGAATGTGACGAGTTACTACTAACTGTACCATGACTTAGATAAATGAGAACCTTCACAGACATACTGGCGATCAATTTGGGATGTATACTGTGAAACTGGTGGCGGAATAAATTATTTGACATTTTATTATTACTACTTATCCTTTTATAATCTGCCTTCATTCTCTTTGATAAGGGAAGTGAACAGGCAAGGGTTCAGTGCCGTGTTTTAAAGTAGGTAAAATACTTTAATAGACAACTTAAAACAAAGCAGAAAAACTCCCAATGCAAGCTTGTGTTCAGCTTTTAGCTGTGTTTGAACACATGTATCCTATGCCAAGTTCTTGGATATTATTGCATTAAGTTATTTTATTGCAATTGGAAAATCTTGAATAAAAATTAATTGAAAAAGAACACAGTGATCAAGTGCTTACACCATGCGAACTGCAAACAATGCTTTGCAGGAGTACATTATGAAATTAATAGGTTGCTTTTTGTTTAATGGGATTATTCTGTCAGGAATGAGGCTGCCATTACGTGCTGGAGACCCACAATGCTTGTGATACTGCAGAGGTGCCTTCTGCACTGGAGCTAACACTGATTCTGGGAATCTGGCAATGGTGGCCTCCAGCACAGAAAGGCAGACTCTTCTATGCCAGGTAACAGTTCTCCTAATAGGTTATCTTTACTAGTTAATGTACTGTTTTTAATGTTTTAGTTACTGACATCTGAGAAGAAGGACTCCGTTACAGAATCAACATCGACAAAAGCCTCAAAAAAGGAGAAAAAACTGCCAAAGTTAGAAAAACAGAAGGCTGTCCCTGTAATTAAAGACCCAGCCTCCAGTATCCCCACAATCAAAAAAGGTCCAACTGCTGACCAAAAACCAAAGAGAGCTGCAGAGGATGCTGGGACTACAGACAAGATAAGGGAGAAGAGGAGGAAGTTACAAGCAGAAGGGGAGAAAAAACCTTCTAAAAATCACAACAAGAAGCCGACTGAAATGAACATACAGGAGACGCCAAAGTATGTGTTATTTGTATTACAATGTCTGAGCCAAACAATCCAGCACTCTCATGCATATTATTATAATTTTACATTTATATTCCTCTGACATATTCTTTTGGTTCAGAACTGTCCATACAGAACTTTCACATCAGTCTGCACCAGAGGAGCTTACACTTTATTGTCCCAGCCACAGTCACATGGTAATATTCATTTATATAGCTCTGACCTTCCACAGTGGTATACAGAAAACACCGAAATGTTCACAACTGTCTCTGCTCCAGAGGAGCTTACAGTCTAATGTTCCCACCACAGTCACACACTGTTGCTGCTGCTGTTATACATTTATATAGCTCTGACATATTCTTTTAATTTTGTCTAAGTAACACAGAACTGAGCTCATCACATCAGTGTCAGCTTACACTTTAATGTTCCCACCACTATCGTATATAGTCCTTACACATTCCACAGTGCTATAGAGAAGACACTGAGCCATTCACACCAATGTTTGCACCATAGAAGCTTGCACTCTAATGTACCCACCAGGGTTGCACACCCTAAGTTTAGTATGGGTGTATAGTAATTAACCTGCACACAACTTGGGAGACTATTCAAGGTGAACGTAGACATTGTACTTACTAGAGGGATCACCCCAATACACCTGGCCTTGCAAGAATGGTAAATACTTACCCACACTGCTGCTGTTGGTTTTTAGGCTTGACCTCTGGTTTGATGATGTGGATCCGGATGATGTAGAGGCAGCACTGGGAGCAGAAGCTGGTCAAATTGCCCGCAAGATGCAAGGCTTGCCGGAGAAGAAGTCTCATACAGTAGACATGATCCTGGTGAAAGATCGAGCGTTTGAGGGGTAAGCTACAATATTAAAGGAAACCTGAATTGAGATCTATAAGTGGGCTGACCTTCTGAAAATGCTAGATGCCAGGCTGTCACTGGATTCCATACTTTATGAACCATTGACCTGGAACAAGTATAAAACCAGGGAAGTTAGAGCTGAGAGTGAGAGGCTAGCAATGCCTTCATGTTTCTCTGTGTAGAAGTTTCCCTATAGGTCAACCTTGCCACTTTAATGGCTGGAATCGCTACCTTTTTTTTCACCCCTAGAATGGGTTCATTTCTGAGTTTCCGCAACTAACTTTTAGTCATGTGATTTCATTTGTCTTCTCATAGGCTAACCAGGACAGTTGCAATCGACTGCGAGATGGTGGGTGTGGGCACAGATGGTGAAGAAAGCATGGTTGCCCGGGTGTCCATTGTCAATCAGTTTGGCAAGTGCATTTATGATAAGCATGTCAAACCCACAGAACGTGTTACTGACTACAGGACAGAGGTCAGCGGCATCCGGCCTGGTGATATTAAGAATGGTAAGAACTCGCAGCATATTACATTGCTGTGTCGCCTTAAGGTAATTGAGTCTTAAAAGAGGCAGCTGTATGATTTTCAAGGTTAGTGGACAGGAAGCTGTGTGTTGGAGAATATCTCCTCACTGACTATGCAACTTTGGAAATTATTTTCTAAACAAAAAAAAAAGCTTTCAAATAAGACTCATTATTAGTGATGAGCCGAACACCCCCCTGTTCGGTTCGAATTCGAACTCAATGCAAGTCTATGGGGATAGAACATTGAAAATCAAATGTCCCCATTTTGAAGCCTTATATGCAATTTATTGGACATAAAAAGTGTATGGGGATCCGGGTACTGCCCTGGGGGACATGAATGGAAAAAAAATAGTTTTTAAAGCAGCAGTGATTTTAACATCAAAGGGTTACAATAAAAATTAAAAATCCTTTAAATATGGTGCTTGGGTGGTCCCCTTAAACTGCCTGTAAAGTGGCAAATCTGTACGATATATAGAACCAATGGGCTTATTCACATCAGAGTACCCCTTTCATAAAGGGGCACCCAGATGCCCCCCTTGTGAATGAGTAAGGGGTACTTGTACCCCCACCCATTCACTAAAGGGTTAAAAAAATCCTTTTTAATTGAAAAAAAAACAACAAAGAATTTTGACAAGTCCTTTTATTGTTAAAAAAAAAAAATGGATCCGCCAACATAATCCAGGGTCAATCACCATGTCCAGCGTTGTGCACGATGACTTGACGAAATAAAACAAGTACAAATAATTTGAAATATTAAAAAAGACGCCGTCCCGTCCGCTCGCGACGTCCTCCCGCCGCAGAATGGCATTTTGACAGATGCTGGCAACATATAAACAATTGGGCGGAGCTAGCGGTGACAGCTTGCTCCGTCCAACTGTGTCCAGTTTTACTTCATCTGATAGGTGAGCCATGATTGGGCAAAGTCATCATGACTTTGACCAATCATGGCTCTCACAGTTATCTGTACCCTGATTAGGCAAAGCCTTGCACCTGACCTGTGGTCAGGTGCAAGCATTTAGCCAATTAGGGCTTCACAAGGCGCATGGCCTTGTGGGGCGTTCAGCAGGCGAACAGCCCGCCGAACGCTCTGATAGTTTGTGTGTTTGGCGAACACACAAACTAGCGATGTTCAACTCGAACATCCAGCCCATCCCTACTCATTATATGGTAAATTTCTTGGTGTTTAGTTATACAATGCAAAGCGTAAGTTTGGACAGAACCATCCTAACCAATCACCAATTGCCTTCTCTAATTGTAGACACTTGAGAGGTTGTCCTTTTTGACATATTTTTTTTTTTTTTTGGCTTCCATTAAATATGGCTACAAACAGGCAGATTTTGTTTGTTTTAGGTGAAGATTTTAAGGTTGTACAGAAAGAAGTGTCTGAAATCCTCAAGGGGCGTATCCTGGTTGGTCATGCTCTGCATAACGACTTAAAGGTAGGTTGTTTTTCATTAATTTTTCCCAGAAAGATCTGCCAACAACTATGAATGGTGAGGTTCTGTCTGATTACAAATATGTGGGTTGTTCTGATAGTACCTCACATTGGATACTTATGGTAATCTAAAGGAGAGTGTACAATCGGATTGTAATGTGTATGCCCACATCCATCAAGAACATGTGTATGTATATGGGACTCTCTGTTCCGGTGCCAAAATGGTACTCATCCATTTTCCATGATACCACTGTGAAGGTCATTCCCTGCTGGTTCAGGAAGCAGCCTCAGTCACATAGCCATACAATCACATGTTGCTATTTTTCCCTTATCTTTCTTCAATCATATAATGGAATTCACCTTTTTTTCAGATCCTCTTCTTGGATCACCCTAAAAAGGCCATCAGAGACACCCAGAAGTACAAACCCTTCAGAAGAGAGGTGCAGGTATGTCTTTCTATGTGCTGATTTCTGTGCGTGCACAGTAACATCTGTAGTTTGAAAACTGCTTTTAAAGTAATAGGCCCTCCAGTGATCACTTAGGAGCTTAAAGGGAACCTGTACTGGAAGCTGCCATTAGTGACCTCCTCAGAACGTGCTACTGGAAGCTGCCATTAGTGACCTCCTCTGAACGTGCTACTGGAAGCTGCCATTAGTGACCTCCTCTGAAAATGCTGACTGTAATACAAATTAAGTGATTCCAGTATTTATTTATAGTATGTCTAGTACAAATGAATTCTGCACACTTGTTTTCAGCTAGTGAATCTGAACGTGTTGAAGCCATTAGATCAGCATGACAGCCAGGTAGTACGGGTTTCTGGGAAAATGGACCAAAGGTCTCCTTGTAAGCTATTTTATAGAAAAATAAAGCTGGACCATTTATTTATTTTTAAATGTAGCAAAGTGAAAGTATTGTTGTTCCCTGTAGCACCTACCAGAGAATGTCTTGCAAAAGCAAATGTTGGAGAAGCCATTTTGTTTAACAGGGAGTTAGAAATTGCACTGCAAAAGCCAATGAAGTGATGTCACCATTTTGAGCTGCATTTTTGTGCAAAGTGAACCCTTTCAAATAAAGATTTTTTTTTTATTAATTTTTTTTCCTCTGCCAGAGTGGGCGTCCATCTTTAAAACAGCTATGTGAAAAGATCCTCAGTGTCAAAGTGCAGACAGGAGAACACTCCTCGGTAAGTCCGTTATCCAGGATGCACAGCTCACTTATCCAGGATGCACAGCTCACTTATCCAGGATGCACAGCTCACTTATCCAGGATGCACAGCTCACTTATCCAGGATGCACAGCTCACTTATCCAGGATGCACAGCTCACTTATCCAGGATGCACAGCTCACTTATCCAGGATGCACAGCTCACTTATCCAGGATGCACAGCTCAATTTTGGACGATTTCTTAAGGGACCGTAATATACAGGGGTACAGGTACTCCTAGAATGAGATCCTAATAGGTTGGACTTGATGGACTAATGTCTTTATTCAACCTCAAATACTATGTAACCTCTTGTAATGCAAGAATGAGGCCATCAAAAAGATTGATATAATTTGTGACTCCGACTGCATTTATTTTGTTAGATTTGAGACAGGATATCAGTGGGGCCACATATATCTGCAACTATCTTACAGCAGTGAAAACTAAAATTGGAACTTTGTTATGATTCCATAATGTAGCTGTAGTTTACAGGACCTATCCTGTCTTTGTCACAACAGCCCTGGTGGAACACAACAATAAAAATTGTGCTGCCTCCCCCCCAAAAAAAAGCTGATGATTTTGGTATACATGATCACTGAATACAAATTTACTTTACTGTTTTAGGTCCAAGATGCACAGGCAGCCATGAGGTTATACACTATGGAGAAGAAGAATTGGGAAGCCAGCATTAAAGGAAAATACAACAAAACTAAAGTCGAACCCCAGAAAAGGAAACCGTCTTCCCTTGAATAGCGCTGGCTGGACAGTTTGATGCCTGTAGACCCATGTGGATAAGCTGCTAGACTGTCACCATTTTTCTATTCCAGTCCTGTTGTCATTTTAGTGCACCATTCACAACTGATGTGCCCAAAAGTCTGCGCCATTCCTGTGTATTCTGGGATGGGACTGATGTGTAATAAACTTTAGACTGTTCAACTATTTTTAAAGGAAAGGAGGGGGAAAAATGTGCTTTCTTCCCTCACGCCATCCAAGCTGATGCAGATAATATATGGAACCCGGGCAGCTCATGAATTGGGTCATGTGATGCTTTATGAATGGCCACTTTTGGGTTCATTTAATAAACTGTGAAGAGTCAATATATGCAGTAACAGCTGCAATCAGGAACCAGACTGAGAATGAGACCTTGTTGTCTGTATACTGACCACAATTTTATACAATTGCTTGTTTCTCCATTTCCAGATTTGTTTTGTAAGATGTCACTGGAGTAAAAATTGGATTCTGTTATTTCTCTATACATTACAGCAGAACCTCAGATCTACATTCTTTGCTGAAAGAGTTATTAAAGGGTCAATCTACCCAAAACTCATATTTTGCTTGCAATAGGAGTCTGTTTGGTTAAGACATCCTGTTTGTATTGGTCTTGTAACAGTCTCCAGACTATAAATCTAAAAGAGATCCAGCAGGGATAATGGGAGACCCTCATAATCAGCACAGCAGATGTGCAAACACAGGAACTCAAAACAGGGATCTTATCCAACAGAGTCGCCTAGAGACAGAAGATAAAGTGATTAAAACGCCAGCATCCACCAAACACTGGAATATCAGTTTAGGATGGGCTGCCCCTTTAAGTCTTAGATGTCTCCAATTTATTTCATATTTTATGGTCTTCTATAAAGTGGGGGTTCTGCTTTATGTACATCTTTTGGTGTTCTGTGAAGATTTTTTAATTTTGGGCAGCTTCAAGTAAACTGAATTGTCTTCCTGCTTCATATAATGGCTGGGGACATCCAACTGTTAGATCGTCTCCATGTGATAACTTCCTCCACTTTCTGACATCTACCCTGAACTGAAATAAAAAAAGTTTTTTTTGTTTAGTTTTTAAAATCTGATTTTATATATATATATATATAGATCTATCACATTTATTTTATAACAGTGGAGTGAAAAGAAAATATACCATAACCTATGAACAGAAGAAACACTATTTAATAATCACCTGGTTCAATGGTCAGTCAACCTAAATTTGGTTTTTCATTTGTAGGTTGATGGCGATGGAGTCACTTGCTACCTCTTGGATTACTTAGGTGGTCAGGCAACAAAACGTCCCTAAAAGTGTGTCTTTAAAGGGACACTAAAAAGGTGTTAAATCTTAAAAATGCATTCAAGTACCCTAAGTATTAACAAACATGTATCTTATTTGTCTATCACTCAGCTGTAGATCTTCAAATCATCTCTTAATTCATGCGGACACTGTCCTTACTTCTGGAGGGTGGCTACTTTTGTTCCTCATGGTACCTGTGTGTGTTGTAAAGTATCCACCTCTCCAAGCTCACTCCCGTGGAACCATGGGGAGCATAAGTAGCCACCCTCCCGAAAGGACAGCGTCATTATGAATTCAGAGATGATTTGAGGATCTACAGTCGAGTGATACACAAATAAGGTAAGGTTTTGTTAATAGTTAAGGTACCTGAATACATTTTTAAGATTGAACTCCTGAGTTTAATGTCACTGTAAAGTATTTCTTAAAGTGGGCAGAGCTCTTTCAAGATCATTGTGACAAGGCGGTGGGTTGTTTAGTTGCCAGCTTCTACACACATTGGAAATATACATTTCAGGCGTGCTCTCCCAGAACATTAGGTTGGATGAGGTGTCATATTCTTATACTGGCAGGAACGTTTCACTATATCCACATAATATTGTGCAGTGTTTTAATAGCTGAAGGATGTTGTGCCTGTTTAGAAGCTCATAATAGTCTATCCACTGTACAGATGTTTTATAAACTCAGCGGATAAACAAGTGATATTTTTGTACAAGTTGTTTTGTCTGAGTTTTTTTTAAATCTTTTTGCAAAGCAGAAGGACATGAAATGAGGGGAGAGAGTGTGTCAGGGACCAGAAAAAGCAGACAGCAATAAAAAGCTAACAAAGGTTCTGTAATACCGCCGACGGGGGCCGCCTTTTGTTTATCCGCCGCGGCCCTCTGCGTTCCACCGTGGAACGCGGAAGCCGCACAAACTCCTGGTTGTGACGCGGCGGCTGCGTTCCACGGTGGAACGCGGAAGTCGTCCGGGCCAATCAGCGGTCCCTCCTCACTTCCTGGCCCTTTTTAAAGGCACTGATGAGGCAGCCTGGCGTTCTGTGATTGTGGTCTGAACGCCTGCTGCCTCACGAACCTGCACACCACCCTGTTACCATCCGGACCCTGCTGCCATCTGGAAGATGGACCTGCTCAGTACTGCCATAGGAGCCACCTTGAAGTCTCAGCCACCATTCAGCTGCTTCCAAATCGCAAGTACCCTATCTCTGGGAGAGCACCTCTGCCTTTACTGCTTGCTGGCTGATATGAACTGTGTACTAGGCTGTTATTGAGAATCCGCTCTTAAACCAGCACCACCCACTGCATTCCTGTATTTAAAGTTACCAAACCACAGGCTATGACACAATAGTACTGGGTTCAGTTGTGTGGATTTACGTTGATCATATGATGGTAGAATCTCAAACTCACCGTTGAGATTGTGAGTGACGCCTGAGATTCGTATCTGATTGATCCTTTTACTCCGCAGTTGTGATCCTACTATTGTAACTACCGCAGACGTGACAGGTTCTAAAATGTATCCGGTTTACTGAAAAGTATTGTAATCTGTGTCCCTACTGGAGAGATTTCCCATGGCTTCCTTTAAAGGGAAAACCTTCCCAAGTGGAACATAGACCACAAAAAAACCTACCAGAGGTTCTCTTTCTTCCTCTGCACTATACAAAACTACACAAAAAAACATTTTGACTGCAGTTTGGGCTTTAATAGTAGAAAAGACAGCCTCACAAGCTCTATGTGTGTCATTTCTTTGTAACAACACAGCTCATTAGATCATAGAGCCAAGCATTTTTATTTAGATCTGCACTTTTAAAAATGCAGATATAGTAGCCACTTGTATTTTTTAACATTCACATGTCTTTACAAAGAGTTTTTCCTCACAGAAGAGATTGTTGCAAGTTACCTCCTTAATTTTCTATCCTGGAAAGTGTGGATTCTGCCAGTGTTACAATCTCCTATATATAAAAAAAAAAAGCACACTTCCAGTTTAAAGCAATTCTTCAATGGTTTTCCTTTCTCACACATATTTGAAACTCCCTTACCTCCACGGATTCATATTGATCTTTAATTTCCCTCAACAGTTCCTCCATGTGTTGTGAGCGTAACCCGGAATGTGTGCTTCCTGCAAGAGCCACAAGATGGCAGAATAACAACTGCTGTGCTCACTTAATCTCACATATTTGTACTGAACAGCAGCAGCAGCGGTGGTGGGACATATGGGTGGGATCTGTATTCAGGTAACAGCACTGATTGGCTTACTTTGCCTAAATATCTCCTTATGGTCTCGTTCACACCTAGGCGTATTGCATATGCGCGTTTCGCGGTAAAAAAAGTTGCGCGACCGCCGCGCATTTCCGAAGGCTACTTGGCTGTATCCCAATGGAAACGCGCAACAAAACGGCCCAAAGTAGTACCTGTACCTTTTCAGGCGTGGGCCGTTTTGTAGCGCGTTAGGGATGGGCGGAAATACGCCAAGGTGGGAACGAGACCATTGAATACAATGGGATTTATATTTTTTGAGCGTTTTGTAGAGCGTTTATCGAGCGTAGAACGCGCTACAAAACGTTCAGGTGTGAACGAGGGCTTAGGGCAGGTTCACACCATTTTCCAGACAAAATCTGGTCCGGAAAATGGTGTGAACTTGCCCACACTTCCAGTGCATTCCAGACCAGACAAAATGAGACATTTTTCTGGTCTGGTTTGAAATGGACTGCACTGGTGTGAACAGAGGCCAGAAATAGCATAAGGATACATTAGGATGCATTTTGGGTCTGGACACAATCTGGTCTGAGACATAGCTTGTTCAACCCACAGCCATGGGTGTTACCTATAGCTCCTAACAGAGGATGCCTTGTAAGATTGGAAAGGGAGTAAGCCCGACCCAAGGCACTTTCGCACATGAGGACACTGAAACAGTGAGCATAGCTCCCCAAATGCGGCTAATCCCTATTGCATTAATTGCCTTGCTGTTTCTCATAATCCCCTGGCTGGTGCTTCATATTTACGTGACTATTCTGCAGAGGACTACCGAAGTGCATTTCCTCAGGCCAAAGTATTCAGCTATCCTTTTGCGACCAATCAGATGCTTGCTAATCAGTAGTAAGAGCGTTAAAAGGAGAACTATGGGGTCAGTGTTTTTCCCCATAGTTCTCCTTAGGGTAAGGGGAGGACACAAACTAGCGTCCTCCCGTTACCCTAAGCTCAGTATACTGCGAGCTACAGCTCGCGGTATACTGAGACGCCGCAGCCAGAGCAGATCACGACTTAGATGACGGGATCCGCCTAGCTGCATGAGTGACAGCTGGCTCTGCCTATCTAGAGGCAGAGCCAGCTGTACCCGCCCCCTCCCCCGTCCGTTCCGCCAGTAAGCCCGCCCCCCCCCCCGTCCGTTCCGCCAGTCAGCGCTGGCAGATCGGAGAGGGGAACCAGCCCCTCCCCCTGTCACGGCAAAGAGCCGTGACAGGATCGAGAGGTGAGCGAACGCCGGTATGTGTTCTCTCACCTCCCGATCTACTGAGCCAACCTGTGACAGTCTCATTGTCACAGGTCGGCTAGAACTATGAGGTGAGTGAAAAGCACTCACCTCATAGTTCTCCTTTAATATGGATGCTTGACACAGGCAGCACCATAATTTGCGTTAAGGTAAAAAATTTAATTCTGAGATAAAGATTATTCTTCTTACCATAATTAGCCGTCTCATGTAAGAGTTGACAGATATTCTCTACAATTTCTGGGTCATCAGAGTGGAGTAGATAGAGGTCCCTAATCAGAGAGAGACCACTTTTCCCAGATAGGGGCACCAGGACACGATAAGCGGCCAATTCTTCAAGAACAAATAAAGAAAAATCACGCTGTGGTATATGCAGCACCTATGCAAAGAATTCTGGGAAAATGCTAAACACATGATATATACAGTACCTGAGTTTATCACTAGACCCGTCAATGCCAAGCAAACATTTTTAGCCAGAACAGGGCGCTCCATGTGTCTATGTAGGCATTCCAGAAGCAATAGCGTCACAGGTTCAATTTGGTCCTCTGTCACGTGACCTGTAAAATGTTAGCAAAACACTTGTAGAATGAATACAATAATGCTTTCTGCGTGAACATGCAATCTATTTTATGAGTCTGCTTGTCCAACCTACCTTTCAAGCACAAAATCCACAGGACTGGACTCGCTGATTCTACCAACTGCCCATCGCTGGGATGTTTCTGGATTAGTGAGGAGATTAATGGCACAGCTCTTTTCACACTATCGCCTGATGCCATCTCTGTGACAACAGAAAAAAAACTGTTTAAAGCAGTTGTGATTTCTTCTAAAATGTTGAAATTTATTTTTATATACAATTAGCAAAAGTGTCTGTATCAGTATCAGCCTCCTGTCATTCCCTGCAAACAGCCCTCAGACTCACAGAGGGATGTGCAGCGCTATGGGCCAATCATCATCTAGTATAAGCACATGTGAAGACAGTAGGAGAGAACAGACTTTGCAGAGATGATGTATCAGTGTCTTGCTTTTCCTTCATTGTCCAATCAGAAGGTTAGGGGTTGGGAGATGACACTGCTGTATTCTTTAACTCTAACAGAGAAAGAGGTGTTACCCTCTGGCCTGCGCTATCTGGCATAGGTGTCTGAATCACATAAGTGACAAGGCAGAATGAAAAATCTTCTGGTAAATAAATCAGTTCACATATGTATATAAACCACTTGTGGACTGGCCACTTTACATATACAGCTGGTCCGCTGCCCTATTGTTCTGTGCCTGTGTCCCGTACCTGCCTGTGTGCGTTTGCATAGAACACACAGACACAAGCTGCTGCTCCCACTTTCATTAAACAGAGGATAGCATTGGCTTCAGACACTGAGCTGGTTAGACCAGCACTGTGCCTTGTGGCCTCTGTGATTGGCTATCACAGCAATCACATGGCAATGTTTATTTTGCCAAATGTCCCCTTTCTTTTACAACAGAGGCAAGGAAGGGTAAAGGAACTAATGAATAAATGGGTAATTTGTTCATTAATTTCAGGGTAAAACAAACTGCAGCAAAAAAAAAAAAAAATTGAGCACAACTTTTACAACTTTTAACCATTTCATCCCCTCCCCTCTACAGTATGTCAACTCTATTCTATTTCTACTGTGAGCTGTATAATAACCCCTTTTACCCACTTATCCTATACATTAACCCATATTCTCCATCCTCCAAATATGTGACCTGTACAAGGGTGAGAGATTCACCCTTTCTTAGTGACCCGATGACCATTGTCAGCAGGACAGAAAGCGATGGGAAATCCAAAATTTTACAGTTGTCACTAAAACAGGAGGTGAGGGAAAATCTTTCAGTGGTAACACCTGTTCAGGCGACAGTGGCCTAAGAGCAGATTTCTTCTCACTTCCGAATGTGTCTCCAGGACTGGAAGTGAGAGGAAATCTCTCCAATAGAACCCAGGACAGCAAGGCAAAACAATATGATGGGTTTTAATAATTTCCTGCTATTTCCCAAAACATAATATTTTGTAACTTTAAGGAGAACTATGGGGTTAAGGCTTTTCCCCATAGTTCTCCTTAGGGTAACGGGAGGACACAAACTAGTGTCCTCCCGTCACCCCAGGCTCAGTGTAGCTGTAGCTCGCGGTATACTGAGACACCGCAGTATACCGCGAGCTGCTGCTCGCGGTACACTGAGTCGCCGCAGCTGAAGCGGATCCCGACAATTGTGCCGGGATCCGCCCATCTGCGTGACTGACAGCTGGCTCTGCCTATCTAGAGGCAGAGCCAGCGAACGCCGGTATGTGTTCGCTCACCTCCCGATCTACTGAGCCTAGAAAAGCACTCACCTCATAGTTCTCCTTTAAAGAGGGTGGGGTAACTTTGCTATATATGCTATACAATATTTCCCAGTGTCAACCCCTCATTGATTTCAGCTGGTCTGCACTTGGAGAGGCACTTTGATAGCGCCATACTTGACGTACACACATGCTTTCATCTTTGTGCACATTGGACATCTACTTTTACTAAACTTGAAAAGCAGGATAAGAATTTGGATCTGGGTACCCTTTGCTAGCCAAAAGGGTGGGATGTTAGGGAATTTCTTTTATTTACGGCTCTTGTAGTGAACTGCCCCTCCCACATGTTTTTCTTACTGGTAATAAATTAATCAACTGCTTGCCATTTCTCTGTGTAAAATGTACCTGAGTGTTATTTGTGCTGGGGCCTGTATATCATGACAGCTGATTGATAATGTTAATTTTCTACTCACCAGTCATGGCCAGACTCCAGAGCAGGGCACAGCAGGACACACACAGCTCTCTGTTTACCAGCGATTGCTCTGTTATCTTTAACAGATCTGGAAGGAATCCCGCTTTCGCCAACATCTCTGCTGCTATCTCTAAGGAAACCAGCGTGTTATAATGTAAATTAACCTTTTTCTGAAAATGGGCACTTTGTAGTTAAACAAAATGGATATTGGTTACTATACAAAAGTCTTTGCAATATAGCCAACCGGATTCCAGATTTTCCAATGCAGATTAAAAAAACTAAAGCTAACAACTATTTTTTTCCTATTACAATTGCATGCTTACAAACAGACACAATGACAATTCAAACACAACCTATGTAATAAATTTACATATGGGGCCTTGCCCCAGGGAACCTGTGGTTTACCCATGCAGGCTCACATTAAAGCTGGGTACTTGCCTTCCCTTCCCTTCACTCTCCCACCATTCTATTTACTGTCAGGAGAAAAAGAATGAAAACCCTGTGTAAGCTCCAAATTAAACCCAAGTAGAGCTTACAAAGGGCTGAGGGCCTTTTCCCTTTGCCCATGTAACAGCGCTGTGCCAATCATCAAGCACTATCAAATTAGAGGAAGGAGAGTGATACACCCTGCTCTTCCCCTTTCCGAAGAACTGGTACTTTTCTTACTCCCAGTAGTAAAAAGGGTGGCATAGGACCAGAAAAGAGAGTATGGCATGCAGAAGGATAGCTGGCATTAAGCCCTCATTCGCACCTTGGCATTTTGCCACTCAAAGCTAAGCATGACAAAATGCTTGAGACAAGGAATCCTATTCATTCCTATGACACCTGACCATTTTGTCGCAAGCAGAAAAACGCCTGTCTCCGGAAAAAGTACATGAGCTACTTTTTGGCAGATTACAGCTCTTTTTCGTGTATAGGCTTCAATGGGAAAGCTTGAGTACATATTATTGCTCTATCTTCTAGAATACAGTTTATAGTGTACAACACTTTATATTGTCTGGCTCACCACTGACTGCAAGCATCATCATCAGACCAAGAATTTCAGACAGTAGCTCTGCTTCGTGGGAGAAAAGCCTCACCGTCTCCACTAGCATATTGATGAAATGGTCACTGGTCAGGTATCCCTTGATGTCTCCTTGTTCCCGCCCTGACAACAGAAAGCCCCTCCATCATCATTTATAACATAATTTACACAAATGTAAACAGTTTCTAATTCTATTCACAAAATGGATAGATCACCTTGTGAAAGGAGATGACATAGGATTCTGATGCCTTCGAACTGTACATTGTAAGAATCTCGGTGTGTCGTCATAGCTTGTGAGACTATCTGTACGATCTCTCCCTGAAGTCCTGAAAGAAGACAAACTTTATAAGAGTCTAGTGACATAGGAAAAGCCTCAATAAAACATGTTAGGAAGCTAAATAATTAAAGAAGAACTCCCCTGAGAATCATCTGTCTAGATCTGTTGCTCTCAAGTCATGGCAGCCCTTTAGACAGATGTTGTGACTATCCATTGGGATTACTTGTCAGAGTTTGGAAGGAGGCTTTTCTTCCACTGAGAAACCTCAGTTTAGGCCAGTTTACAAAGATGACAATCAATTTTTCAGTATGTTTAAGGAATGTAACAGGAAACCCACACCAACATACACCAGAGGGAGAATCAATCACAAGACCTCTGTGTCACTAACCACTATTTGCAAAACCTAATTCCAATTTTATTGCAGAAACACCGGCTTGCTGTTTATGGTGTCCCCTCATGTCATAACACATGTGGAAGGTTTGAACACATTAGGAGCTATGTTTGGTACCCCCTCCCTTGCTTGCTGGAGCTGTTAATGGTGTGGGTGCGCACAGACACAGCACACCACCCACTGACTACCAGTGATCTTAAAGCAGGGTGATCACACAAGTCAGAATATTCTAGCTGGCAGCTTTGGGTGGTTTAGCTAAATTGTATATTGGCAGCCCCATCTATAGAGTGGAGAGCCTCTGTTGGATTTTCATTGCTGCCTGGGTCCCTGTTTGTAAAGTTTCCCTTGATTTCCTGTCCTGGTGACTGGAAGTAAGGGTAGATCTCACCACTAAGGACACAAATAGTAATAAAAATCTGACAAATGTTCTAAGCCTTCCCTACTGTATCAACTAAAAAAAAAGTTTGTTGGGGAATGTTTTTTCGACTGCTCTCTTCCTAATAACTAATAATTGTCAAGTGTGCCTAACATGGCATGTTAAAAAGTCTGGCTACACAGAGTGGTTGCATATATGTTAAAGATCTTATTTTCTGTACCACTGTGGGTGCAGAATACAAAAGCCGGCAGGGGAAATTTTCTCATCCATCCTGTTTAGTGTGGATGAGGGAATCGAGCATTTTTCCCATTCAGTCGAGGGACTGAACAAAAAGAATCGTAAAGTGTACAGCTTTAAAATGTAACTTTTATCCTTTCTGGTTGTATTCAAATCCGGACTTCCATTACCTCTGTTATAAACTCAGCACCTAAGGTCACTTACCATCTTTGGTATATCCAGCCAACAACCTTAGAGCTGATAATTGTGCCTCTTCAAACTCTATATGATTCTGCATGAATTCTGGAAGAAAGATCACGTGTGCACTCAGCCAGTCCATAAATAGTATAACTGTACTACCAAATTTTACTGTTTGAACCAAAAGTGTTCAAGATTATATGATAACATATAATATAATAACATGCAGTTCACTGAGCGGGCCAGAGGTACATATGTGGTTCCCCAAGTATGAATGAAAGTGGTCTACGTGTTAGAGGAACCACTGGATAAACCATGAAACAAAAGAACATTTACACTCCCAGAAGTATCGATTTCTGCAGAAATCTGAGATGGGTTTTTTCTGTTTATCAGTGTGGGTATTTACTATCTTATTTACAGGTAACAGGTGTATTTGCATTTGGATCTTAGTGACAGGGTTGCTTTAAAGAATACAGTCCCCTATTTCCTACTTTTCATGTTCATACAGAACACAGATTCCTCTGTTGCTGCCTTACTCAGGATGCTTTCTAGGTTGTTGTCTTCGAGCTGATCCAGAACTGAAGGTGGTAGCATCTTCTTCACCCCAGACAGAGGAGAGCCAACCATAGCCAAGCATTTCTTGATGTAGGGTTCACTCACCAAATCTCTGTAGATGAGAGCTGCTAGCTTGTAAATATAATCCAGTGTTGCTTTACATACAGTAATCAGGCTATTCATACAAACTCCTGTACAAGCATTACTATAAAGCAGAAGTTATATACAGTATATTTAATGAAACAGGATTTGGAACATAAGCCTCATCTGAACTGTAACAGGTATTAAAGGGTTGATAACCTAAAATCGGTCATATGATTAGTGCTCCTGCTTTGTTGCTCTCCCTTGTTTGGGTATCCTTTGGTCACTCCAGGTTCCTCTTTCAACCTAAAAACAACTGGTAATTGATGTCTTACCAAAATTGCCCCTACAATGCATGAATGTATTGTTGGTAGAGAACAGTCCGATTACTCCCCCTTACAGCTTAAAATGTAATGCTTTTATCATGGTGATAGAGATACACTGGGATCAGTTTGATCAGAGGCTTACTGGTATGTTTTTGGATTTTGGGATTATTGCAGGTGATTGTGAGATCACCTGAGAGAAACCCACACAAACATGGGGAGAGCACAAAAACTCCATAAAGACATAGGAAGGCAATAAAACAAACCTGTGCAACCCACCAAATCTCAGCACCCCATACTCACTTTGCTGATGATCTCTCTTCCGGGAGATTTTTTAGCATTTTTTGCACCAGGCAGTAAAGATCCTCTGTGTAACCAGCTACCCCTTGAAGTGCCTCAAAAACTGTGCCCAGACATGAGGAGTTCACTTTGACCATCTGCAGGAGATCAGTAATGTCTCGATCCTGTGCCAAAATGAAAAGAAGCCAGCCTCTCATTAATCTTTTAGGAACCCAGACTGGTGGCATGAATTATTAGAAAACAATGATTCTAAAAAACGTACAGATTTTACAGAGGTCGTCATCAAGTCCAACAAAATGCATCCCAGAGACCAAATGTCTGACTTTTCGCTGTATATAAAATAGACAGATTCCGGGGCCATGAAAACCTTCTGCTCTGTAATTAAAAGTGGCCGGACAAAATTTAATGTAGATATATAATTAAAATACAGTAGTGTTAGTTATAGTCCTAAAACATTTTCCTATATACAGCTCACTTCCTGTACAGCAATCACTTCAAAGGAAACAGCAGGCAGCCTCTGATAAGCCTAAAATGGCTGAAACCGTACAACTACTGGGTACAGCTAACTGTATGCTAGGTACTTAAAACAAATGTGAAAGACCCTCTAAAGAAAACCTGTAGTGTAGAGCTGCCAAAAACACAACATGCAACTATTTAATAGATTTACCTTCTTACTTGCAATGGAAGAGCAACTAATATTGACTCCAGTACCTTCACAAACTATGTGTTTCAGCCCACTCGCTGAACTAGTACAGGCCTACTCATAGTAAATCATTGAAAACTTGCTTTGGATCATGAAAGCTGAGACTTATTCCTGGCTTAGACTGCCTGGTGATTTTATGAGAAGAATACGCTTGACCAAAGGTACAAAACTTTAGATGTCAGACAGACAGGAACACCCTATGCAGTAAAACATAACTGAGAATTTTCAAAATGATAATGAGACTTTATTTCTTGTCTTTGTTATAAATACAAATATAGGGGTCGGAGAAGATCATAAAGTTGCCAGTATGTGGAAGTAGGGGATGCCTTTAAGAAAATTCAGCGAGATGCTCAGGAAAATGATGGGTTTTTCCAATGCTCTTACCAGGATCAACTCTTATCTTCGCCTTCGCCTCATCTGTCACCAGCGTTCCTTGAAGAAAATCACTTATCACAAACGTGTCCTTGTTTTTTACGTAGATGTTGCTGGGTTTGAGGTTTCTGAAACAGAAGACAGTGACAATGTTTCAAGCATAACAACCAAAACCCTGTTTTTATAGTTTTGGACAGAGTAGGGAAGGGCTAACATTTCTGTTTTTGTAAATAATGGGGAGATTTTTCCCTCACATTCTGTGTGTGGTCACTGAGTCATGAACTGAGCAAAACTTCTACAATGGTGGCACAGACAGCAATAAAACATTTTTTTCAGCAGCATGGGAAACGGTAAGTATGTCTATCAGGACCCTGTTGTGGAGAGCGCCTCAATTTAGATTAGAAGGCTTGAAGGCTGCTGAGTCACTGCTGGGATGGGGGAGCAGGGATGCCTGAGAGAACCACTTGAATTACTTAATTGCTTCTGATGTCAACTTGAATATGCGTTTCTCAATCTGAAGCTACACAGGTTGGTAATGGCTCATGTGAATTATTAGGTGAAATGTAATCAGTCTAAAATCCGGGGTAAGGACCTACTATGGATTTTAGGGGTGACCCTATGCAAAAACACAAAAACCTCAACCTTGAGCCCCCCATCAACATCAGCAAACCCCCCTTTCACATCATAGTCCCCCTTTATTTTAGGAGCCCCCTTCACATCAGGTGTCCCATTCTTTCACATTATATTCCCACCCATCTTCCACTAGGTGCCTCCCTGCACATCAATGCTTCCTCCTTTCACATCACATGCTCCCCCTTCACATCAGGAGCCACAGCTGCTGCAGTATGGCCAAAGGCAGGAGGGGGGAGCAGGCCTGGATGGTGGCAAACGTCTGTCCTATTCTGAATGGATCCCAACCATCCTGGATTAGCATCCTTAGTTTCCATGGTGCTGGCAGCCGGTACACCACCATGGAAACGCATGAAACTGTGCAAACATTTTGAGGCACCCCTGAGAAAGCCAGAAGGCACCGCAGGGTGCTGCGGAGCCCTGTTTGAGAAAAGCTGTCTTAAGGCATGTTAGCGCACTTTAAAAAAAACTCTTTTAGTCTGTCCCCTTATCGCAGTCTCTTCTAACCACTAGAAACTGCCTGTAGTATTCTATGCACAAACCTGCTCCAAACAAACACCTGAAAGGTAAGAGATATTTGTATACATTTATTTTTTAGTTTGCTGTGCGAATAGGAACACATAGCAAACATATTGTGGGGGATTCTCAAATTTGACTGCAAAAGTGAAAATACACTTTAAGAGTTCCCCAAACTCGAGTGACTTATACACTTAGCAAGGAAGTATTCTGAATAGTAAAACAAAAAGGTACCTGTGGGGTAAATCCTTTTGGTGAATGTAAAAGAGAGCGTCAAGGACCTGAGCAAGAAAACGCTGAAGAATCTGTTATAACAAACAGATAGGTTTAAAGGCTTGGATTTCTGCCCAACACAAAACAGATGCATATATGATGTATAATTGTGGACAACAGAATACAACACAGTAACCTGTGTGTGTGTCAATTTCAGATTACAATTAGATCTTTGTATGCAACAGGCGTTTTACTGCAGGGGACAGCAGAAAACAGGCAAAAAGGAGCCTAAAGCACCACCTTCTTTCTGGGCGTAAGAATACAAAATATTCATATGCTATACGTCATAATAAAGAAAACATGTACAAACCCACTTTACAATGCCAGTTAGTTTAAATTCCACTTTGAATATTCCCATTAATTCCAAATTAATGGTGATTATTTTCCATAGTGATTATAGTACTGTGGCACATTTTATTATTTCCTTTTATTCTTGTGTGTGAAACGGTGATACTTGTATCACACTGACTATGCCCAATAATGGCAAAGCAAGGATGTCCAAGTGCTATAATAATTATACTCTCATTAATGACACAGTAATTACATTCATTAATACCACTATGTGTTTCATTTTAAGTGTAACAGCTTACTTTGTCTTCAATCTTTTTTTGCTCTCGCCTGTTCAGTTGCACAATGTCTGCTAGATTATCTTGACCACAGTAATCCATCACCATGCAAAAAAAAAGTGAGGAGCTCTAAAGAGATCATATTAGATAAATTAACAAGTTTCTTTTAACAAAACAAGATGATAACGTTACAACCAGGTTTGCAGTTTTCAAACACCTTTGAAAAATACTGTTTAATGCAAGAAAATAATAGACGATAATCAGAATTCTTGATCGTGCTATTATTCTCACCCCGACAATAATATTTTTTTAAAGATTTGGTCAAACTATATCTAATAAGTGTGGCTGGCTAATCACACAAATCAGTATTTGCTTTCAACCATTTGGTGAGTTTGACATTTCACTGCAAAAAACTGCTGGAACCACAGTGAAAAATGTGATGTGTTCCCTAATTCTATTAGTTTGAAGCATATTTTGCTTGCTTATTCTCGAAAAACTGAAAAAAAACATTTGATTGGGTCAGATGGGTTGCCACTATATGAAAAACAAACAAAAGCTTTCTTGTCCTCTTTAATTAAACTGAAAAAAAGTGGAAAGTGTTTGAAAAATTGCCCACATGCTTCACATTTTTCAATTATCAAGTGGTTGGATTGAATCATGTTGCTACAGTACTTCCAGGATCCGCCTCTGTACATCCAAGAGGCTGATACCTGGTCTGATTCAGACACTTACACTACCTGTATATAAAAAACACATTTAATAATGTATTACCAATTATACAGCTGAATGAATGTGTGCATTTAATATCTGCCTAGAGTTCTGCTTTAACTTTAAATCATTACAATAATTATTACAAAAATATCCACTCCTATATTGGTTCTGTTGCAGATAAAGAAATAACACCCAAATTCTGGTTCTTTCAATTATTCATGCCGATCTATTAGGGTAGGTGCGCCTAAGCATAACCACTATAGAGTCCATTTGCATCTGACCCATTTTGCTCAATGCATCCTGGGAACTTGGATGCCGTGCCCAGGCACCAGGTCTTAAAGAAGAACTCTTAACCCCCTTAAAATCTTATGTGCTTGTTTTGCCTAGTGAGTTAAAGTAACAGACTCACCGGAGCTGCAATCCCGGCTGGCTCCTAGACCAGGACCTTCAGCCTCACTCTCACTCTGCTGCAGACATGGAATTTCCCTCAACATCCTCACGTCCTATACATTGTATAGGACGTGATGACTCAAAGGACCTTAGATCGCCAGAGCAGAAGGGGAGCAAGGCTGAATGGAGCGGTCTAGGAGCCAGCCAGGATTGCAGGTGAGTATAACACTGTTATTTTAGCTCCCTAGATAAAACAAGCACTTAAAAAGTTTCTAAACCCTCACATTTTTTTGCATATATCTACTGCTAGCAACTTAAACTTAAAAAAAAAAAACGCTTTAAAAGCGGTGTAAACGTACCCCTTCCCTCGCCACACGCTCGCGTCCTAAAATCCGAAACTGCTTGGGCGGCCGCAAAGCATCTTGGGATGGGCGCATGCGCAGTTCGGATTTTCGGCCGGGAGACGAGGAGAGACACAAGGTAAGTCTATGGACACGTGCAGACCCACATGCAGACCTCGTGGGACAGGAAGTCCCAGCAAGGACAGAGGAGTCAGCGCTGGATCGGAGACCTGCCGCAGCGCTAGAGGGACAGATGAAAACGACAGGAAAGAAGATCGGATTAAGAGACATAATTTAAGGTAAGTGCTTTAATTAACATTGGGGGAAGGGAAAAAAGTTTTTGACTTTGATGTCACTTTAATTCTTACAGTGCGGGGGTAGCCCCACTGCAAGGGTTCAGATTTTATTTGCTGGCAGTTCTTTAACAGAAATGCCAGAGGACATAATTTTGATGATCTGCAATACGGTGAATACTGTACCTTACCTTATTGTCCCAGACCATGAAAAACTCTTTATATGGGCAGATATTGGGGTGTTGAAGCTCCAAGAGAGACAGGGCCTGTACAGTATAAAGAGAGAAATTGTAAACTAAATATGCCCTGATATTACTAAGAAGCACAGATATTCAAGACTGAGCAAGCTTTTCACAGTGCTTCTAAACAAGACTGCAGCGTCTTTCACATGCCTCTCAGCTGCACAATTTGCCTGTGAACCGCAGAGGGTGATGCTGAACCAAATAACATACAGGCTGTATTTTCACAGTCTTATTTTTAAAGGATATGTGCACTTTTATATAACATGAACCTATCCTTTCTGCCCCTCAACCTAAAGTAACTTACCCTTCATGTATAAGTATACATCTGGGGCAGTGAAGGGTTACTTTATGTAGGGTCAGGTTACTTTTGCTTGGGAAGGTCAATACAGATAAGCTTTCTTTAAAAGTGCACTAAGGCAAGTAAATAAAAAAACAAAAGATACTGGCAACCGAATGGATTTAGAATGTCAGGAGTACAAGATAAACTGCAGAATAAAAATGACCGCAATTTCTCCCGAGTTCGTTTAAGTACAACATTTTCATAACTGACTGAAGAATTTCTTTAAATAAAAACACCAGTTGTAGCCGTTACTGTCCCCACTAGAAAATTACCTCTTCTAGGGCAAGATTGCATTCCCGCTCATCTATGCACTCCACCTGTAAATAAATGATAGAATAATAGACTTGGCGTTATTAAGTCTGTTATTAAGCAGATCTTTTTGGAACAATCAATAATTCATGTATTATCCTGGCCTATTGCTACTGTTCCCCCATGATATGGGCTGCTTGGGGTGTCAGCACAGTTTCTGTACACTTCATATATATGCTCACTTTGTCACTGCCAGCAAGCATGGTAAGTCAATGCGCGTTATCCTGACTGATCATGTAGCAGCCAGTTCTTCTAACTCCTGGCTTATGATAAGAGCACCCACATGTAAACCTGTGTAAAGTTTAAAGTTGGTAAACTACTGGAAAAAGTATAGAAGAGGTATCCAAATTTTCCTGAACATGTACTCAAAGCACCCATGAAGCCTGCAAACCTAGGGGCACGCTACTAAACTTTGGCTCCTGAATCTCTGCTTGGACACAGCCATTCCAGGATTCTGGCCCCCTCTATTAGTTTGCATAGTCATCCATTACAGCTTTGGACCAACAATCTGGGAAATGCCAGTGTATAGGCCATAATGGTCTTCAAAATCTCAAGTCACTATTTATTTACAGAAGACATTCGTAGCATGTCAGGTCTTCCAGGGTACTCTGTAGGGGCACCTCTGGGTGGCAGCTCTTTTATTCTGCCAGTAGTTTACTAGCTTTAGACATCACATGGATTTACTTTTAGGGAAAAATATTTACTTCTTCCCTGAAGAACCCAGTAAGCACCTAAATGCATTTTTTACAGATGTATAGATGTTCAGACCTTTTTGACAGCAAATTGTCTTTGTGAGACTGGCTCCTCCACAAGACAGGTCACTCCGAATGCTCCAGGCGGCCACTCTTCCAGCACCTGTTAATACACAAATGTTCAGGAAAGGTCATATAAGTTTTATGCATCCATGCACTATATATATGTTTATTTTTGGAAATACATTGTAATTAAGGTAAGGGGCATAACTACCGATCATTGGGTCAACATTTTGATGGGGACCTCCCTACTATCATTGATTTAATCATAAAGTATGTCTAAATTAGGAACAGGTAGATGGGGAGCTCTCAGCATATACAGTGCAATACTAGTACAAAACTAGGGACTAGTGCCATGGACAAGAGTTGTCAGGGAATAGGGGGTAGCAGTGCAGGGAATTAACTTTAAATGGAAACATACCAGCTACACGCTCAACAGTCTTTTTCAGCATCTCACATTTCAGGGACTCAGTGTATATTCCAAGTCATCTTACCTCCCCCACCACCACAGGAAGGATCTGTAAATGGAGGACTCAGCTGTGTGGAATGATACACGCTCAGCCGTACAGAATTCAAAATACAGCAGCCGCCTGCAGGGAGAAGAACCCCTTAATTCATGTAAGTGTGGGGGGCAGAAGTCGGGGGGGTCATGTTACCCTATTTCAAGACATCATATGGGATTAACTTAGCCTTTAAACTGATTTTGTTTTGTAGAGCATGGGACCCAAAATGCAGGTGCCAGCCTGTACAAAGGGGGCCTAATGGAAACGTTAGTAATACCACATAATAAGAAGTCTGACATCAGACTTTTTTTTTGTGTACAGTTGTTCAGAGATAAAAACCAGAGACAAATATCCAAAACATGGAGAATGCAGAATCTGAGAAGGCACAGCAGTGGTAAAGGCGGACTCTGGACTCGTGCGCCTCTGTAGCTAATCCAGGGATGCATGATGTGCATTGTTACCTTGTATCTGTCCATTGCTAGTCAGTGATCACAATTGTCCAGCAGTCTTGGGCCTCATCAGCTTCCGTGGAGCGCAGCGTCGTTCTGCTACCATGGAAACCTCTGTAAGCACAGCCGCTACGGCGTTCTGCGATGAAAGCGTTCCATCGTTACCTTGGAGACAGGTGTCACACCCTCCGCGCCGAAAATCACACGCCCCTCCGCTCTGATTGGCCTGTTCTCCATACTCTCATCTTCAAAGCGGACGTAGCTAAAAAAAAAAAAAAAGAGCAACCCGTTAAGTTTGGGCTGTCTTTTTTTTTAAAGGGACAGTGACAATGAAAATGCACGCATTGGCCAGCAGACCTAGGGGCTGAATTAAATTCATTGAGAAAATTAGTCACAACTGGAGCAGACAGAATTTGGAATAGTTGCCCATGGCAACTTATATCGTCCATTTTCAAACCCTAGCTGAACAAACCTAATATAAAAGCTAACTGCTCCATTTCTCTCTGCTCTAGTTTTCATAAATTCACACCACTGAGGCCCTGACGCTAAAATAGTGCTAACATCCTTCTGCAATAGAAGAGGTGGCGCATGCCTTCTACCTCCCCTCCAGCCCCAGTAACATGCTTTTGACATTTAACACTTTCGGGAGCACAAAATGCCTGTGTCCCCCATGGCGCGTTGGTTCCTTCCTACAACCTTATGACACTGCACAATCCTATAGGACCAATGAAGGGGTCACAGACACGATCCACCGGGAGGGGGGCAATAAGAACTCTTCTATTGCAGGGGATGTTCAGTGCGATTTCTGTCAGAGACTGACACTGTCTTTAAAAGCCGAACTCCAGGTAGATATAAACAAAAAAATGCAGTTCTGCAACTACGGTATATACAGTACTTTTCACACCACAGCATGTTGTGATGCTCTGCGGTGAATAGAACTCAATGAAATGTCACTTGGTGACATTTCAATAAAGTTTGAAATAAAAAAGGGTTACAGTAACGTGTTGTTTTCAGGGTATAGACATGGCTAGTGAAACCGAATACACCAGCGGCTGCTGTTTGAACGAGCCCTTGGTGCAGTTACACTACAACGCTTTTGGTAGTTAAATAGCACCTTTTTTTTTTTATAAATGTCTACACGTCAGAGTCTCGTGGTAGGCAACCTTGGCACTCCAGTTGTGGTGAAACTACAAATTCCATCATGCCTCGGCCTCAGGGAGACATGTTTGTAGCTGGTAGTCTTGCAAAGCCTTATGGGATTTGTAGTTCCACAACAGCTGGTGTGCCGAGGCTGCTGACCCCTGCGGGCCTCAGACCAAATAGAGGGACAATGGTTTCAACTAGGATCTAAAAAAGGGACACCCAAAATTTTCCATTTAAAAAAAAAATTCGTTTCACTTGGAAAATGTGTGAATCTTGGGTTAAAGTTGTGAATTATGTATGAACCATTTTATAAATACACCCCCCCATGTGCCTGCATGTTAATATGAGAATGCACATGTGTATGTGTGGTGGTTTTCAGGGGATGTTTATGTATCTCTGTATATGAATATTTAATGCACAGTGATCTAAAGGGAATCTCAATTATCCAATCATGTGAATTGAATGATTGGCAGATTTCTCCTCACCCCCCTGTCCCGGTGACAACATAGGATTTCCCGTCATATTTGGTCAGAGTAACAGTGGTCACCAGGACAAATGGAGAGGGTGAACTAAAACTTCCACAGGCCAATCCGACACTAAAAAAAAAGGTTTGCCGATCTCTTCCTGATGAAATGTAGGTAAGGCACTGATGGTATCTAATTGGCCGCAGCAGCAATTCGTAAGTATCAGGATTTTAAGGAATGGCATGGCAAACAAACACTATGGGGCCCTTCACACCAGAACCGTGCCTTGAAGCAGAACTCTGGGCAAAGCAAATCTTAACCCTTGCAGTGGATCTACCCCCAAAATGCAAGGGTTAAGTGCTTATTTTTGTTTAGGTGCTAAAAAAGAAAAGTTACACTCACCTGATCCTCAGAGCCATCTTGCTCTTAGACCAGTCCCTGGAGCCTCTCTCTCCCTCTGCCGCAGCAGTCTAAGGATCCTTGAGTCATGACGTTCTACAGTGTATAGGGCATGAAGACGCAGAGGGACATACCATCGCTGCAGCGGAGGAGGAGACAGGCTTCAGGGACCACAGTAACAGCCAGCCGACTCCACAGTTCGGGTGAGTATAACTGTTTTTTTTAACACCTAGACACAAATGAGCACTTAACCCTTGCAGTGCAGGGGTAGCCCCACTGCAAGGGTTAAGAACATTTTTGACCAAAGTTCTGCTTTAACGATGTGCAGGTGCATTGCGTTCCCATTCATTACAATGGCACCCCCAATGGCAACACGATCGACCGCAATGTGATCGGCTTACCATGTATTGCAGTGAAAAAGTATTGCATGCACTTTTTTTTTATTATAAAGCCCATGGTGCGTGCTTCGTAAAACTACTTCCCCTATGAACAAAAAATGTGAATCGTGAAATCACAACGCACAAAAATAAGTGCACGAGGGTGCTGTGGCCCTCCTCCGAAGAGGAAGGGCCTCGATAATCCTGAACCCCCGGGGCGCAAGGCTCCTGACAGGGGCAAGGAAGTCTCTGGTCCTACTACTACTACATTCAAATGAATGGCAAGGGAACACACCTGCCATACTGTTAATGCATAGTAGGTGCGTTGCCTGGTACTGTGTGATGAACGCTCAGCCCTGTGTGAAAAGGCCCTAAATGAATGGCCATTTATGACACAGCGCTATTTAAACATGTGATCCAATGCAAAATGCAGCATTTTGCTGCAATCCAAACACTCCCTCAACGTGGCCTGCTGTGTGCAACGAAGAAGCAACATAAAGCAGGTCAAATGCAAGAAAACAACGTGCTTCCTCCTTCTCCTCATTGAAGTTCTACTTCCTTATTCTCTGCACAGCCTGTAAAGGGAGGGGGCGGGGAGCAGCAAAAGCAGCACGTCATTGTGGGTAATGTATGCAGATCTGTGTAGCAGGCCACCCCCTCTTCCTGCGCTCTGCACATTTCCTCAGTCACATGGAGGAGGCTGGGTAAGTCTGACACTGCACTGCTATTTGCATATGATTACCCAGAATCCTTCGGCGCTGCTCAAGCAGCCACACACCAGTGTATGCAAGGTAGGCCTGCTACAGGAAAGGATCAGTCCTCTATCTTCCCACTAACTTGCTTTAAAAAGGAGCATCTTGTTTTTCTTTTGCATATTGCGCATTTTATTCTGTTTCATTGTGTTTGGTTATTTTTGATGCAGGCACCATGGCTGCCTTGGATCTGAAGGCAGAGAGGGATAAAATCCAGAGGGAGATTGAAGCACTTGAGAGAAGTTTGGGTCCAAATGCTGCGGAGCTCAACCTGGATGTGTCGGACTCTGACGACGATTCTGACAGTGAGCACAATATATGTGTTTTATGTTTTTATGTTATTTCTGTAATTTAGAGAAACTCATAAAAGGGAACAGAAATGCAGGGCAGAAAGGAATGTTTTCTTTTTTATTAATATATCATACTTGCAGTGTTTTACAATCAAAATTGAACCAATCCGTCTCTGTAACAGGAGTTTACACTCTAATGTCCCCACCACCACACAGACTGTTATTATATATCTATATAGCTCTACCATATTCCGTGCTGCTGTACAGAGAACTTTTTACAATTTGCATTGAAGCTTACACTCTGATATCCCCACCACCATCGCACACTATAGGATTATACATTTGTATAGCTATTACACATTCCACAGTGCTATGTAGATGACACTATTCCTCATCTGCTAGTCACATCAGTTTCTGCACCATAGGAGCTTACACTTAAAAGGAGAACTATGGGGTTAAGGCTTTTCCCCATAGTTCTCCTTAGGGTAACGGGAGGACACAAACTAGCGTCCTCCCGTCACCCTAGGCCAGTGGTGGCGAACCTTGGCACTCCAGCTGTGCAAAAACTACAAATCCCAACATGCATCTGCCTCTGTATGTGGCTGTCAGAGCCTTGCAATGCCTCATGGGACTTGTAGTTGCAAAACAGCTGGAGTGCCAAGGTTCGCCACCACTGCCCTAGGCTGTAGCTCGCGGTATACTGAGACGGCGCAGTATACTGCTCGCTGCTGCTCGCGGTATACTGAGACGCCGCAGCTGAAGCGGATCCCGACAATTGTGCCGGGATCCGCCCAGCTGCATGACTGACAGCTGGCTCTGCCTATCTAGAGGCAAAGCCAGCTGTACCCGCCCCCTCCCCCGTCCGTTCCGCCAGTCAGCGTTGGCGGATCGGAGCGGGGAGGGGGGAATCCAGGCCCTCCCCTGTCACGGCAGAGAGCCGTGACAGGATCGAGAGGTGAGCGAATGCCGGTATGTGTTCGCTCACCTCCCGATCTACTAAGCCGACCTGTGACAGTCTCATTGTCACAGGTCGGCTAGAACTATGAGGTGAGTGAAAAGCACTCACCTCATAGTTCTCCTTTTAAATGTCACCACCACAGTTGTACACACTAGGTCTAGTTTGGGTGGATACTAATTAAGCTGCCATACAAAGTCAGTGTAGACAGTGATATTGTGGGAGGATTCAAAATATGCAAACGCCATGTACAGGGGTGTGGAATTCGTATCGTGTTTT
>NW_017306987.1:110149-116466 GCF_000935625.1 Nanorana parkeri
CGGTGTTTTCAACTGCAATCGTGTGCAACCGCACGGACAGGGCGGTATTGCAGCAGGAAAACGCGCAATCTGCCTGGCATGACTGGGGTGCCATTAGAAAATAATGGCACTGCCAGCGCGATCGGCAGTGGTGTGCGATCTGTGACTGCCCGGTCATCGTGCACGAAACCGAGCGGATGGCTGGGTGGTCACGGAATCGCATACCACTGCCGATCGTGCTGTCAGTGCCAATTTTTTCTAATGGCACCCCAGTCATCCGCAGGCAGATTGCGCGTTTTCCTACTGCAATACCGCCCTGTCCGTGCGGTTGCACATGATTGCAGTTGAAAACCTGGGGGTTTTTCTTTGTATCCCGAACAATTCTTCTGGCAGTTGTGGCTACAATCTTTCTTGGTCTACCTGACCTTGGCTTGGTATCAAGAGATTCTCGAATTTTCCACTTCTTAATAAGTGATTGAACAGTACTGACTGGGATTTTTTATATCCTTTTCCATCTTTTTTTAAGGTGTCCATACACTGCACGATTCTCGTACGAGAATCGCGGGAAATCCCGCGATCGTACGAGAATCGTGCAAACAATGTAACAAGCCACAGATGTGGAAAATAACCTTTATTGCCATTTTAAACTGTGTGTGTGTATGTGTAACCTTGTGTGTCTGTAAAGGTGGCCATACACCTTACGTTTATTGGACGAAAATTTTCGTCCGATGATCGAACCATCATACGATTGTCGTATGGCTGCCCCATCCTGCCCCGATTATCGCAAGGTTCAATTAGTTAATTAAAGAAATTAATTGCGACGAATTGCGGTAATCGACCGCACATATTTTCGTTTGCGCATGAGCAGTGTAGATCGTACAATTTTTGACATACGGAACGCCACAAACCTTGAGAAAATCGTATGATCGACCAAAGTTTTCAAACCTGCTTGAAAGTCAAAAGTCGTACGATTGTACGGTATTTGCTGTTGTACACTGCCCATACACCTTGCGATTATCGGACGAAAACGCGATTGCATACGATTATAGGACGATAATCCTAAGGTGTATGGGCACCTTAACAAGGCCAAACATTCCAGGGTATGTAAACTTTTGATCAGGGCCATTTGGGTGATTTCTGTTATCATTATAATTTAAAAAGGAGCCAAACAACTATGTGATAATAAATGGCTTCATATGACCACTATGGTTAAATAAAAGACAGTTTTTTGGGGGGATGATCAGTCATATTTTCAATATCAATGCCAAAATGTCACAATTTCTGCCAGGGTATGCAAACTTTTGAGCACAACTGTAATATCCCAAACATGAAGTGAGAGGAAATCTCCCTGAAATTTCACCTTTGACAGTCTCCCTTTTGTCATTTCTTGTTCTAGTTAGAGCTTATATCTATAAGTACAGATTTGTGTGACATATGTGTGTGCGCGTAGTGACAGTATTATATGTGTGTGCATAGTGACACATTACCTGATGAGCGTTTAAGTAGTAAGATTTTATCGTGATTGTAGCAGTTTATGTACAGACTTTTGAAGCACTGCAGTGTGAGCAAACCCCTGTGAACAAAATAAGTAAAATGTGAAATCACACCACACAAAAAACTGCACAAGGGTGTTGTGGTCCTCCTATGAAGAGAAAGGGCCTTGAATACCTAACCCTCCCCTCCCAGGATGCAAGGCTCCTGACAGAGGCAAGGTACCCTGGGCCACCTAGGGTAAAACCAGGCGGACCCCAATCCTTCGGGACCAGCCGAAACCTTGGTGGAACAGCTTGCTCAAGCTATATTTATATATAAATGTTATTAAAATCTTTTATGTACTTCAGTTATAAATAGTTTTAGATAGTGTGGAAAGGTATCTATTTCTGCTTGTGTCCCCACTGTGGATATTTACCCTCTGTTGTGCTGGTGACCATTCATCCAGAATTGTACAGTTGTCACTGGAAAAGTAGCTAAGGGGAAATCTTCCAGTGGGAACATCTGTATCGGTGACCACATCTAATGGGGAAGCTGTCCTCACTTTTGATAGTTTTTTACTCGCTTCCTTTGTGTTTAGGGCAAGATGTGAGGGAAAAATCTTCCTAACAGGGACAGAGGAAGAAAAGAAAACAGGGGTTCTAACCAATCTCTTTATCTTTATTTAAAAGAAGACCCTGAAATACAGTTTACTTATTTACAATTGATATATACCCTCGTATTTAGCTGGGCGGGGATGCACTGATACCGATCCTAGTATCCGTGCCAATACCGAGTATTTGCCTGAGTACTTGTAGTCGTGAAATGCTCCAATACTTACCACCGGTAGTGCCGAGGGAGCATGGAACCGGCTTCCTTTCCAATCAGGAAGCCGGGTGGCGGGTTATGACCCGCCGCCCGGCTTCCTGATTGGCTAGGAAGCGGGCTTCAGTTGTTGCAAGGCAGCCTGGCTTCCTGACCAATAAGCAAGCCGCGCAGCATCTCATGACCCATCGCCTGGCTTCCTGATTGGTCAGGAAGCTAGGCAGCCTCAGGAAGTGAAGCCGGTGTTCTTTCAGGCAATCCGGAAGCCGGGCAGCGGATCATGAACTGCTGTGCGGCTTCCTGATAAAAGGGGCACACAGCACCAATATTGTTATTCGGTTTCGGCAAGTGCCGGAAAATATCAGTATTCGTACTTAATACCGAAAAACCGGTATAGGTGCATCCCTAATAATAACCAATCGGCTTTCTTCAGTTTGTTCAATTAGGCTTTGAAAATGGAAGAGAGAAGCTCATTGGTTGCCATGGGCAACTGCTCAAGATTCTGTCTACTCCAGGTTTGATAAATTACCCTCCAAGTGTGTATAACAATACTAAATAGCAGAGCATAGAGCTTTTTTACATTCCTCTTTACATCATTCTTTAATGTGACAATGTTCTGTGCTCTTAGCAGCTGGGAGGCGATTGACAGGGCATCAGCTGTCAGAGTTCAATTGCCATTCTCTCTTTGACTCTCAAGTTGAGGAGTCAGACTCAAATAAAATAAGTAAAACTCAATTTGGGGGCAAATTTGAATCTAAATAATTCTGCACAGGTATAATAATTTAGGATTCATTGTTTACATTTCACTTTGGGCCAATAGTGAGTTATTCTCTTTGAAGAAAGAACAGCGTACCATGTCCTGTTCCTTATTATCAGGTAAATGTGTTTAGATCACTTACTGCTGTGCCCATCTTTCTCCTTCTGTTAGGATGATGTCATCTGGGAAGATGGCGGAAGCTCTGCAGAGATGTGCCTGCAGATGAACCTTGTATACCAAGCAGTAATAGAGGAGAAACTGCAAGAACTGGAAGTGCTGATTGCACAGAATAAGGAGCAGCAGGTATAGTGGGGTTATTGGTGACAGCAGAGAGATTGGTTTATGTACAATTCTAAAAATAATGACTTCTTTTACATATGTATAGCAATGCAAATATTTTCACAGCACTTTACAGAATTCACAGAACCATTTATATCAATCCCTGCACCTAAAGGAGTATACAGTGTAATGATTCCCTGCAGCCACACTGAAAAACATTGAGGCCAGTTTGTTCAGACACCAATTAAACTAGAAATATGCTTTTTGATAGTGGATTAAAAAACAAACCAGAACTAGGAAGAACATACAAATTCCATACTGCCTCCTTGGTGGGTCCTGAACCTCCGGGCCTATAAGGCAATAATGCCTCTCTGGGATTGGTTAGTTCTGCAAGGACAAAGTGAATTTCCAGCATTTATACTTTGTCTATCAGAATTCCCTTTTTTATCTGAAAATCCTTTTTTTTTCAATGGTGCCTTATACTTTAAATTAGCATAGAAATGTGATATTATTTTTCCAGTATATGGCCACCCTTTCACAAGTGAGTACATCAAAACTATGACAAAATTTCAGCACCAGTGGTGAGGAAGGAGCTTTCCTTACTTCACTCTTGTGTGAGCTGCACATTCAGTGATCAAGATGGTACAGGCACAGATCCATATTTTTTGAGGATGTCAGGTAGTAGGTTGCAGATATTGGCTGCTCCACCAATACAAAGAAATTATGACCCAATTCAAGCATCCCCTGTGACGATTAGCTGAGGATCAGGGCATGTAGGACTTTTTTAGGCGACAAGTACTGTCAGCCATGTATCACTAACTGCCCCCAATGAGTCTAGGATGGACATATATCTCACCATCTGCTGTGAGTGAGACTTTGGGGTTGATTTACTAACCTTATAAACACACCACGAACATGTATACACCTCAATCTCATTGTTCTCCATAAAGCTGGCCATACACTAAATTTTGTTCAAACATTCGTTCAAAATCGTTCATTAGAGCATTTGATCTTGCCATGATTGAGCCAACTAATTTTATTCCTAAGCCCTTAAAATGTCATCCATACCTGCTACTTGAATGGAATCCCAGAAGTAGTAAACAGGATCTTTTGTGCCTAACACATGTGCAGTACCATAGAGACAAATTTTCCTGAACCAAAATCACATTCATGGTTAGAATTTCATTTGTTCAGATAAGAAATGAGAGAAATTTTTTATTCTGCTTCTTCTAATTTCCTTGCCACTACAGTCAACATGAACATCTATTAGACCCCTCTGAGCATTGTTCAATTTTCTAAACGTTCCAAAAGCAAAAAGTTTTGAACAAAACTCTACAGGTGTATGGCCAGCTCAAGATTTCTGCCTATCTATGTTCTTTTATAGAAACTTGCATTATACCATTTTATAAAGTATTGTTGCTAACCTTTTGGATTGAAACATTTGCACATTAGCAGATTTGAAAATCAATCATTTCATTTTAGGAGGAGCTAATGTGGGAGCTCGCTGGCCGAAAGACTCAAAGGGCTGGAACCAGCAAACTCTACCCGTTAAATCTGGCTATCGGCCATTTTTTGAAGCCGTACTTTAAGGATAAAGTCACTGGAGTGGTAGGTCTTTTACAAAATAGTTTTTCAGCCCACCTGCTGTCTAGGATTGAACTAGGCTTCACTCGAGATGAATATGGCTGGCTCCTATATCAGAATGGTTAGTGTAATTGCAACTTGCTTCTTTTGAGATACATATGGCTGGCTCCAATAAAGTGTGTGAAATACAAGTGATAAGTACTGTATGTGTCAGGGCTGTAAATATGGATTTATTATACTTTAACTTTTCTCACAGGGACCTCCAGCCAATCCGGAAATGAAAGAAAGAAGTGTCCTTATAGTGAAAACATTTCAAGAACTAACCACCAAAAAATGCAAGTAACTGAATTCAGCTACTTTTTTCCTCCTTCTTGCTTTGACCCTTACTTCCTGTGGTATATCTAGCATGTCTTGCACCTGGGCAGATCATTTTTTTAACCCTTCCCCCATACATCAAAATAATTTTCAATAATAATCATGAAATTAAACTTCATGCACACTGGGGGCAAAAGCAGAATTGGCCATTGGAGGGTGGACAGCATCAGCTGATACTTAGCATATCGATCCACCCAATGTACAGTAGCTCAGAGATGCTTTCCCCTCCTTAGTTACCAACAAAATGGTTAGGAGGCATGCCTAGAAAGAATGCAGAATAAAAATGAAGCATAAGTGACTTGCCATCCACCCTGCACCTGGAGACAAGGCCAATAAACTGAGTGTCTCTTTACGGTGTATAGCTTGTAGCGTGTGAGTAAAATAAGCTCAATCATTGGTGGCAGTAATAGTAACCCCTCAACATTGATGTAAGTGGCCATAAGAATCCCCCTTTTTCCAATGGTCGGTGGTAGTAATTTATTACCTCCCAGCATTAGTGGTAAGTGGCAAGCTCTGGCTGTAATAATGCTCCCCTTTAATACTTACCTGATCACTTTCTTCTTCTTCTGCCCTTTTTTCCAGTGATCCCTAAACTTCTGTATTGACAGAGATCACTCTGCCTAAAAGTTCCGGCTTCATTCAGTCTCTTCGCCGGCTACCGCATTGGGACACCTCTTGAGTGGTGGTACCTGGTGCGGGCTCCCCCCAAAACACACACACACACTGCTAATTATTTTTTTTTGTCTTCTCATTCTTTTTTTTTTCTCTCCAGATTAACATACCTAACAGAGGTTCTAACTTTTCTCTACTGCAAAACTGAAATAAGACTTTAATCATATTTTTTTTTTCCGTTATTAAACATATATGTCTCGTCTATTTATTGGTTGCTTTTTCAGGGAGGTCTTCGGATACTTTGGAACTGAGAAAGGCAATTTTCAGTGATACATTACAGAGGATGCTGCAGCCCAAAATGCTCAAGTAGGTCCTTCAATAAAAGCTGTATAACTCTATTGTATTTCTGCCTATTTAGAGCAGGCTTTTGTTCATA
>NW_017306987.1:116478-143018 GCF_000935625.1 Nanorana parkeri
AAAGTTTATCAAAAATAAAATATTACAAAAATTTAAATAATTTTTTTTTCGGTTTTGACATTTCCATTTTGGTGCACCTCTAATTATAACCTTTTGTTTTGTTCGGTTGTTATAATTACCTGCATTTTAGCTTGACATCATAAGATTCCTATAATCCTCTGTAAACCTTTACTTCTGAGTGAAGGAGAGCCATCATTGCCAGCCAGTTATGCCCCAATGCATTGCAGAATCCTGGGGACAGGTCGTTGAGCAATCTGTATTGTTCAAATGAAAACAATCAGTGACTTACTAAGCATTAACGTATAATGATTAAGCTGGCCATTGACTAGGCAAATTTCATCTGGTTCTTGATGAAACCAGGCAGAATTTGCACAGTGGGTGTCGGCACCCTTCGGCCTGGCATCCCTCGATCAGAAGTTCAAAGGAGCCAGGCGGAAAATCTTCGGCCGAATGGAGCTTGCAGCCAACCAGCAGGTGCTGGCTGCTGTCAGAATACAATTAAACCAGCTCGTAAGCATTGATGGAGGAATCTGTTATATTTTCTTTGTTTAGCCTGCATGTTGAACGAAGAAAATATAACAATGTATGGCCAGCTTTAGAGTAGTGGGGCTTGTGCCTTTGAACACATGTGATCTGTGGCAGCTTCTATGTTGTTATTGTGATAGGTTCTCTGTAACTGCAATGGAAAAAAATGAGGTCACCAACATGCCAATACTGTGAAAATTACAGTACCAGCCGGACAGAATTAAATGTACTTTGTGAGGTAAAATGTTTTATATATACTGTTTCAATGTTGTATTCAGTAGATCTTTGCCTTGAGTTCCTCTTTAAGATCATTGCTACTGCTACTTCCCTTGACCCTGTACCCCTGTATTACATGTTCTCAGGTCATGTTTGGCGTTGTATACGATTTTCCAGTGCCAGATATTGAATGTTTTATTTGTTTTAAGCAACTGGTATGCTTTTGTAAATTAAAATAGATTCCTTGTAAGTATTAACTGGGAATGTCTCTCTGCAGGGTGGAATATCTCCAGCAGAAGCACCAGAACACCAAAAGCGACATTGAGAAGAAAATTTTAACAAAGCAGATTCATGAAGCTGAGCGAGAAATAGACGAGATCAAGTAAGAATTTATTACTATTTTTTTATTTTTGTGAAGAACAACTAAAGGTTCATATGCCTGATTCAGCAGATTATCCCCATATCACCAATACATTGGTTTGGAAAATGACATTGCACTTGGCCAGCATTTCCACCCAAGGAGCATTCCTTGGATCAGGACACAACGTTCCATGCTTAATCACCACCACTGAATCTTCCTTTTCTTGTCACCTGGCTCACAGCACTGTATATTGGGAATGTCTCCAGTGGGCTTTCTGACAGCAGGGAAGACCCGATGGAACAATAGACCACTACATTGCCTAATTTAAAACTTAAGTAAAATGTGTTTGATTGTCGTTCTATTATAGTGGCGTAGAGATATGTACAGGTATTTTTTTCTATAAGATACATTGCTGGCCTTCCTTATTGCCAGTTGTTTTTTTCCCCTTTGTTTTTTTTTCCTGCTGCAGTTTTAATATTTCTTGTTCCAGTTTTTATTTTATATTTTGCACTGGAGTCAAAGACAGAGGCACAACTCCGGAAACAGTGTCGTTTTTAGACCCTGTTCCGATGCAGCAAGGAGCTGAAAGTGCAGGCTCCCCAATGTAAAAATCAGAAGCACTCAGCAAGGCTTAGAAAGCTTCTGAAGTAAAAAAAAAAATGTTGGATGTAGAAGCTGTAGGAAGAGGAATCACCAGCACTCAGTAGAATAATTCAACATGTCCATTTATTGGACATAGACGTCACACAGACGTCTAAGAGCCAGCGTTTCGAGACCACGCAGGGTCTCTTCATCTGTAATGTTCTTACCGTTCACGAGCCGTCTGCGTCCCAGTGTGGAACGCATCGGCCGCGTCACGTAGGGCGTCTCCTTCCTAGAAGGGGAGTTTCCTTGCTCTCCACCGTGGTTCGCGGAAGTGACGTCACGCTCCGCGACTCCACTTCCGCGTTCACGGCGATAAAAGTAAAAGATGAATGCTGTACGAGCGTTCCACTATTGGGTCAGATGCCCCTCAGACCCCAGGAGCCTCCCTACACAGCAGCAGACAGGATCTCTGGCCACTCAACAGCCATCACCACCATTCCAGCTCCTAGGACCTCCAAGCGCCAACACTTAAACCGCAAGTACTCACCCCTGTGGGGGAAAGGCATTCCACCATAAGACTTTGCTGTTATCCGGGCTATATACTAAAGTGACTGCTGTTGCCTGCATGTAACGTTGTCTGTACCTTAGTACCTCCTGGAACCCCTCTAGGTCCCTCACTCCTGGGATTGCTATATTCATACATTTATCCCTCTATAGGTTGATGCATATGTATCCCTTCCTGTTATGACTGCAATAACAGGGACAGGGTCACAACCTTAAACCTATTCTTCGTGGCAGATGATGCGTTAAACCCCTCACTCTCTGTTAAGTCTGAGAGAGACGCCTGGGGTCATAACCTGATTGCCATACCCTAAAACAATTCCTGCCTAGTTCCGCAGCTGAAATCCATCTCAACCTATCTCCATCCAAGGGAGCATTACATCATCAGGGCATAAAGAGTGACCATGCAGAATGGTAGAAGTATGTAGAAGCTGAACTCCAACTAGAGAAATTTTAATATACTTGCATGGGTCCAGATTGGCACTATGCAAGTATATATAAATCACCCCTGGCAGGGCAAGGTGATCCTGTAAAACATTGTAGTTGCCACAGATACTACAGGGCTCAATTCACTAACGCTAAATACCTCATGAAACTTTGAGGTAAATAACTCAAGTTATTTAACTCTTGAGTATACAATTCACTAAAATCTATGGGTTATTTGCTGAATGAGATTGCAAAATGTATGGTTTTTTTTTTCATCCTTTATTTTTTTATATGGTCAAAAAAAGGCACATGTTTGCAGTAATTTGCACCCATAACATTAAAAACAAGCCAAGGCATATAAAACACTTTTTATTTGGTCCCATTCCTGCCTTTAGGATGACATTCTGTTCTGTATTCTCCTTTTGGGTGAATTTATATTCCAGCAATGTTTTCTCAAATACTTCTATTGCCTCAATTCGGAGGTTTTGAACACTTTCACACAGGCTGACCGACTGCCTCAGCCAGGTGATGATTACCTCATACTTTTTTTTTTTGGTGAATTGAATGTATTTCATGTGATATATGTATCTCCTTGTTCAGTTTTTGCTTTATTTGTTTCAGATATTTTTAATGAATTTACTTTTGTTTTTATCTCGTGATATTTCATTATAAAAAGGTCACATGATCATTTTATCTCATGAGAAAACGTTTAGGGAATTGACCCCACAGTGTCCTACAGCAAATATGCTGAGCGACTTCCCCTCCTCTGTCAAAACACAGTGGGTTGGAACAGAGGCCATTCAGCGAATGCCTAGTATTTTTCTTTAGAGATATTAGGCATTCTCTGATTGGAGAAGGGGCAGTAATGTTGTCATCAGAGAACCCTTGTATGCATTGAGAAGAATACTGGGCACTTGCAAAATGGCCACTGTGCCAAGCGAGTGACCTGCTGTGTGTTATCAATGGAGGGGGAAGTTGCTCAGCACAGCAGCAGCACAGGACCAAACAGATCACTGTAAGGTCGCTGGCTACTACAATGTTTTAGAGGGTCTCCATGGCCCCATCAGGGATAATTTATATATACCTAATACTTACATTGTGCCAAGCTGGACCAATGTAAGTATATATAAATGTCTATATCTGGAGTTTAGCTTTAACGTGAGAATCAAAGATTTTTTTTTAAAAACGTTGCCTGGCGTTGAGCTTTAATTCTCCAGTTTACTGTTTTTTTATTTACAATGTTTTGTTTGATCATATTTAGCCAACTTCAGGAGGATGCCTTGCTGGGACAGAGACATGATGCCCATGATTGGGATAAAATAGCCAACATCAATGTAAGTATTCTTCAATTTACCAATGTTTGGGTGTTGCAAACTTTATCTGTAAATGAGCACTGTGAGCGGTCTATTAAATTTTTGAGCCAGTTATGTAGAAAATATAATTTAACAATAGTACACATATTGCATATAGCGGACTGTGGACCTGCGGTGTAGCTGGTGTAAATTAGAATGCTGTTAAAGTGCTTAGAAAAATGTATGTGTGTGTGTAAAGGATATAGGATAGGACTGTAATGCTATGTTACAGTGTTCAGCACTGCAGTCTGGGATCACTGGCATTCTGGGTCTTTCTCACTGAAGTGCTATCTGCATGGATTGTGCGTGTTCCTCACATGATCCAAAAACAGAAGCTTTTAACCCCATTCATGACTGAGCTAGTTTTCAGGTTCTGTTCATAAATGACTGACACATTTTTTACATTTTTGCTGTGTGATTCTTCCACAGCAGTAATATACTTTCTTACTAAATGTACCCACACATATTATATATTGTTTTTTAGAGGACAGATAGGGCTATATAATTATATCACATATGTGTACCTAACCCCTCACTTAGTTTGAATAAAATAAAAAAAATGAGGAAAAAAACTAGAAGAAAACACTTTTTTCACAAGTTTTGATTATTTTTTTTTTTTTTAGAATTTTTTTATATTAATTATAGTATAAAAAATATATTTATATATAATTTATATTTTCCTAATTTTGTTTTACACTTTATTTTAATTTTTTTACACTTTGTAAAAAAAATAAAAATAAAATAAAAAAACTTTTTTTTTTCTTGTCAGTTTATATCAAGCAATCACTATGACAGCTTGATAAATTAACTTTTTTATTTTATTTTTGGCTATTAGGCTGATCCAAACTTAGGAACAGCTAATAATAACCTTAGAGACTGATCCTGACTTTAGTCAGATTCAGATCTCACTAAAAGCTCTTTGATCGTGCCTAGACGATCAGAAATGATACATTTCACTGAAAAGATACATTTTATCCTTTCAGTGAAATGTATCCAAACATCGAGCTCTCGAGCTGTCAAAACAAATAGCAGAGAGGTGAGGTGAGTCACTGCTGCCTCTCTGCTATTTTGAGCTGTCAAATACGGGATCGCAAATTGCGGTCCTCTATTTGCATGTAACGGCTTCATTCTTTCATTAATGAAAGGAAGAAGCTTTTACAAAAAGCTTAATTATTTCATTAATTAATGCCTCAATACTGAGACATTAATGAATGACTGTTAAATGCTGAGAATCAGCAAATACCGGCATTACAAAGCCTGATATAACTCGTCACGTACAGTGTACGTGGCCAGTCATATAGGCACAAAGTGACAAGACGTACACTGTACGTCTCCCGTCACGAAGGGGTTAAACAGGTGTGTCTCACTGTAAGACTGATATATACACTGCTTTGATTAAATGGCTGGTATGAATGGTTCATTGCATTCAGATGGTTAAGCAACATTCTCTTCCAGAGTTATTCAACCTCCTTATACAACTTTGTTTGGGTGATCTCTGCAGAATGGAAGGATCAGCTATTCTGAACACTGATTTTCCTTTTTAGTAGCGATCATGACCAAATGTTTGCCTATTTCCTGTTTTTCCCCTGCAATCTTCTCTTGGCTGTCCCATTGTGTTCCCTAACTTTAGAACCCTAGTATTCAATATCACCATACTCCCACCTCATTACAAGTCTCTGAAGCGGTCATATGCATTGTCTGCATTGCACTGGCTGATTATCACAGAGCTCCAATTTTGGGGTCTCCCTCTGCCCCAAGGTGTTGAGACAAAAGGAGAGGCTTTTAGGAAGTTTTGTCAGAGTAGTTAATTCAGTTTAACGATAGGTTCACTTTAAAGCTGACCTTTACCCATATATTTAAAATAACAACAAACACACCTTTTAGAAATGTTTAGTAATGACAGTGTACACATACTTCTATATAATTGCAGGCTTTGTATTCTGTGCATACCTTATTTCTCTTTTCTTCCCCAGTCTTCTGGCAGTAGCCATGTTCACTAAGGGCAGATTACTAGCTCTCCTTTTGCTTCCTGGATTTATGGCACATGTCACTAGACATGTGACTAGGACATGTGACCATGCACATCATCTCAGGGGAGGAAAATGCCTTTCCCTGAGATCTCGTGAGATTACTGATGAGATTTACCAGCAATGCTCTGCTGATGACAAGGCGATGCCAGTGTGCATTGCTTTGACAAACTGAAGTCATTTTGCCCTTTGAAAGCAGGAAGTGAATGCTCTGCAAGTGTAAGTATTTTAAAATCACATAATTTCTACACCTGACATGTCTATAATATTATTATTATTATTATTATTGTTATTCTTCATCATGCATAGAGGGATGCATTGGTAGAATTTGATTTGTGAGTGTGAAGGTCCGCTTTAAGTTATGTTATGTAAGAATTTTCTGTTTCTGCACCCAATATCCCTCATCCAGTTTGAAGAAGTTCACACCTCAGATCGGCTGTGCAGAATGTGGCAGAATTATGAGCACCCGCACGTCAACAAAGAGGACTGGACAGAAGAAGAGATTGAAAAACTAAAGGAGATCGCAACAGATCACAACTTTGTTGACTGGCAGGCGATCGCGCAGGAATTGGGGGTTAGTGCTCAGCAATTACAGGCGAAAATATAGCCGCTCAGATTGTTACTGGAATCTGTATTTTTTTTTCCCACAGTTGAGCTCAGCAAACAAACAAAACTCAATCGTTATGACATATGAGCCTATTAAAGTAAAACGGTCAGTCATTTTGAACCTTTACGTAAAAGACCTGCCTAAAAGCTAATGTTGCAAGATGGCTGTTATTGCCTTTATTAGCTGTAAAACCCTCTTTGTCTGACTGACTCGGCTAAGCCTTGATTACTATCATTCCTCTATTCAGTGAAAATGCGAAAAGTGGCCAGTAAGGACATTCTCATTGAATGTGAGGATAGCAGCTGTCAGTGCCGCAGGAACAAAGAGAAACCTGCAGAGGGCGCACAAAATATGATTTTCTGGCTTATGAACGTAGTTGCAGTGGTGGTATTTTTGTGGTATGTTTTCTTAAGCAGGGTTTTTACTTTTGAAAGTTTCAAGTGGCTGACATTTTGGCTTTAAAGGTTATGTAATAATCTAAAAGATGTTTTAGTCCTAGGCAGATGCAGAATCATGAATCACTTAAAACAGACATAGGATGATCTCAGCCATGTAGTCCCATTAAGATATACAAAGCCAGTGGGTAACTCGGTCCTCCAACTCTCATTCATAACTGAAATATTGGTGTTGACCAGATGAGTAAATCTCTCTCTGGTGGTTCATGCTTTTCTGTCTACAGACCAACCGTACAGCGTTCCAGTGTCTTCAGATGTTCCAGTCTACTAACAAAGGCTTCAAACGGAGTGAGTTCACCAAGGAGGAAGATGAGATGTTGACGCATTTTGTCCAGCGAATGAGGGTTGGGGAACACATCCCTTATAACAAAAGTGAGTGTCAAATGCCTTGTGTCCTGTCAACTGAGGGCAGCCATGTTTGCATATAAATAATTTGCCTCCTGCTGAAAGGAATCTCTCTCCAAGATAAGAGAAGCCTGGTCATGCATCAGCTCTTTAAGTCAGCCTGTTTCAAACAGGGTGCCTTTTGGCTTCCTCAGAAGTGTCTCTAAATTTTTACACAGTGCCATGTCTTTCCATGGTGCAGGCAAGTTTCCTATTTTGAAGGAGGAACTGATGTGAAAAGGAAGGGGGGAGGACTGACATTAAATATATTTATTTATAAGTTTTTTTTTTCTTTTTTTTTCTAGTTTATTATTTTATGGAGGGTCGAGATGGTTTGCAGCTTCTATATCGATGGACAAAGTGCCTGGATCCCAGTTTGAGGAAAGGTCCATGGAGCAAAGAGGAAGATGAGGTGAGTGCCTCAATCATACGTCAGCCATATTACTCTCATCTCTAAAGTAGAGCACCAGCGAGGAATGAGGTGACGGCACCTTCTGAAGGTTTCATGGAGTGAAGGGATTTCAAACTCTATACCTAAATTAGTGGTAATTCAGAGTTCACTGAAAAACACATAAATAATGTCCTCACTTTATACTGTATTTGCAAGTTTCTCCAAAAAGATAAAGATAAAAAAAACTTTCAATGCAGTAAACATTTAACAACATTGTTGAGATGCCAGAAGTTTAGTGCAGACTTCTTGCAGAGCTAGAGAGCCAATCACATGAGTAGCAGATAACAAGTCTGGGAAAGCCCTATCCTGTGATTTCAAGGAGGGTAAACTTGAGGGTTTTCTTTGTAGTTTTAACATTCTATATCTGGTGACAGCAATGACAGATTAAATATATCTACTAACAGGATTCCAACCTGCCTTGGAAGTTTGAATGTGACTAGTGATTCAGAAAGTGGAAAAAGGATGTTACACTGCACAGGATTCTGTTAGTACACTCCTAGTCATCATGTAAGGAGCTGTCTGGATTCTGGCTTTAGTGGATTACAGAGAACTCCAATTATGACAAAGCAAGCCAAGTTTCTGATTTTTAGCACAGTTTTGGTGCATGCTGGGTAGCATTACATGTTCATTGATTGGTTGCATTTGTGCTTGTATTTGCAGAAGTAGTAGTTTTCTTTTAATAACAGAACATTAATGCTGAGAGTGTAAAGGTCTTTTTTTCATTTTCTTTTTGCCCCAATTCAGATGTTGTTAAAAGCAGTGGCTAAACATGGTGAAAAGGATTGGTATAAAATTCGGTTTGAGGTTCCAGGAAGGAGTGATGTTCAGTGCCGAGAGAGGTGAGACAGAGTCAGTGATTAATAGTATATCATATTTATAATAGTTTCAAGAGTTCCTCTGAACATGTATAGAAGTCACTGAGGGGAAGTTATCAAAACTGGAGCAGAAAAAATCAGCAGCAGTTGCCCAGGGCAACCAATCAGCTTCTCTGTTCAGTTTGTTCAGTTGAGATTTGAAAATGAAAGCGAGATGATGATGATGATGATGATGATTGGTTGCTATGCACAGCTGCTTCAAATTTTGTCTGCTCCAGTTTTGATAAATTCCCCTCAATGTGTATTGGTTCCCTGCATTCTCCACATGTTATGTATGGCAGTTAGCCTCCAGTGGTGATCTCTTTTTCTTTATTCAGTTAGTGTTTATCCACGTCAAGACAATTCATCTTCATTTAGTCCAGCTGCTGCCACCACTGAATGCATTTTAAGGAAGGTTATGTTAAGTTGTGTACACAAGCTGTCATTGCTGACCTTTCTCTTAATACCCAACTGTCATGCTGATCCATATGTTACTGGCCTAAAACAAGCCCATACATCAGGAGTGCTGATGTCACCAGCTGCATGTTTGTTCTGCCTTGGTGACAATATTTGAAGCCAGAGACAGTCAGACAAGTAGCATTTTTGGGACCAGATCATCTATGTCTAGTTTTTCCTCGGTATATGTTTCCTTAACAAAAGTTTTAGCCAGAGATACTTTGATATATATTGTATCTAATTAATACAACTGTGCCCCTTACCTGGTTATGTGAAAACAATGTGCACTATTGGGGCCTGGGTGGGGAACCAATACAATGTAAATAGCAGTGACATGTAGAGAAATTGCAGCAGTTTCACTCTCCAGGCAAAAGCAGCCATATAGCATGGGGTAAACCTGATAAAAGCAATTAATGGAAGCACATGAAATAAGAATGGTTTCTATGCAGGCAGTGGACATTACAGCTTTCCTGGCATTGCCATTGAAATTGCTTTATTTTTGATCCTGCAGGTACCTCAAAGGCCTTCACAAGGATGTTAAGAAGGGTAAATGGAGCCTGGAAGAGAAGGAGAAACTTCTTGAACTTACATCAAAATATGGTGTTGGTGAGTTTCTCTCCCTTAAGATGCCGACCTTATGCGTGTTTTCTGCAAATTTACACTTGCACTGTAGGACACGGTTAAATGTTGTAAATCCCTTAAATGTGTCAGATAAATCATTATTTACTTGTACAGTGTATCCCTTTTGTTTGTGGAGGCAATGCTTGAAAGAAGGCTTGTTCTGCTCCAGAAAGATTTAGGTTTGTAGCAGGAAAAAGCAAGCATGTGTGGAAACATCCTTCTCTTGTGTGCACTACATAACAAACCAGGTATAATTCAGTTCTGATGAACAGTGGTTTCTACCGTCATCTGCACTTACTGAGAGTGATTTGTAACTTCTAGACTGATGATATTATGTTCCTTTTTATTTGGGTATTTTTTTTCCTGCTTGCAGGTCATTGGGCACAAGTGAGCAAGGAGCTGCCTCACCGGACTGGATCACAGTGCCTCAGCAAATGGAAGCATATAACAGGCTACTTCACGGTATGAGAATGTTTTGTTCCTCAGTGGTCAGCTTCTTCTTCCCTCCTGTATTTGTAACGCTGGCTGGAATACTCTGTGTGGTTTAGATTTTGGTTTGTTGTTGAGAAAATATATGTAGATATAGATATACTGTATATATATCTATCAGTTTCATCCAAGAAAGTATCGCACACCATCTTCTTGTATGGGGCTGCATAGCGGCAGACCGGTCAAGGTTCCAATGCTGACTCCTGTCCACCACAAAAAGCCCCTACAATGGGCATGTGAGCATCAGAACTGGACCACGGAGCAATAGAAGAAGGTGGACCTGGCCTGATGAATCACGTTTTCTTTTACATCATGTGGATGGCCGTGTGCGTCATTTACCTGAGGAAGAGATAGCACCAGGATGCATTATGGGAAGGAAGCAAGCCGGCAGAGGCAGTGTGATGCTTTGGGCAATGTTCTGCTGGGAAACCTTGGGTCCTGTTATTCATGTGGATGTTACTTTTTTTACATGTACCACCTACCTAAAGATTGTTGCTGACCAGGTACGTACACCCCTTCATGGAAATGGTGTTTCTTGATGGCAGTGACCTCTTTCAGCAGGGTAATGCCCCCTGCCAAAACGTCAAAAATGGTTCAAGAATGGTTTGTAGAACACAACAACAAGTTTTAGTGTGATTTGGCCTCCAAATTTTCCAGATCTCGATCCAATCGAGCATCTGTTGGGTGTGCTAGGAAAACAAGTCTTATACATGGAGGCCCCATCTCACAACTTACAGAACTTAAAGGATCTGTTACTGATGGCTTGGTGCCAGATACCACAAAATACCTTCAGAGGTCTACTGGAGTCCATGACTCGACGGGTCAGGGCTGTTTTGGTGGCAAAAGTGGGACCTACTAAATATTTAGCGTGTGGTCATAATGTTATGGCTGATCGGTGTACAACACATAGGGAGACAGTACAATTATAATACAATACCACACAAAAGGACCCTGCTCGTGAGAGCTTACAATTTACAAGCAGGGGCAAGTGGTACAGAAGGTAATAACTGAGGGCTGATTAAAGGAGTAGATGTACAATTTTTTAAGAGGAAGTGAAATAGGCTTCCCTGAAGAGGTGAGTTTTCAGGGAAAGCCAAAAGGCAGACAGAGTAGGAGATAGCTGAATAGGTTGTGGTAGGGAGTTCCAGAGGATATGAGAGGCTCTGGAAAAGTCCAGGAGGCAAGCATGGGGGGAGCTGTTGAAGGAGCTAGACAGCAGGAGATTTTGGAAGGAGAGGACATTTTGGGTGATATTTTGAGACAAGATTGGAGATGTAGCAAGGGGCAGAGTTGTGAATAACTTTGTATGTTGTTAGTATTTCTAATTTTATACGTTGCGCTATTGGAAGCCAGTGCAGGGATCGGTAAAGAGGGTCCATGGACTGGACAAGATCTTACTACAAACGGAATCTAAATGGATTTTCAGATTTAAATATTGGCACACCACGTGGTCTTAATAAAGGCTTCACCTATACACCATTCATCAGCCAAATCTGAATGTTTGCCTAGAACACAGCTTAAAACCCGTAAGCAATTATATATTTTCTGAAAGCAGAGGCCCTGTAGAATAAAAAAATGCTAGTTTTTTTTTTTTATGTCGCATGGTATTTGTGCAAATGTTTATCAAACCAGTATTTTTAGGATAAAATACACTAAAATGTAATTTATTGCACAGAAACCGAATATAATACCCAATTTTTTTGTAAAATATAAAAAATGGGGTCACGCCAGGTAAATACATAGCAAACATGTCATGCCTAAAAATTGCGTTCGCATGTAAAACTACAATACCCAAAATTTCCAATAGGCGGTGCTTTTAAAAGCTTTTACAGCTCATCAGTTTAGTGTTAGCAGTGATTGATGGCCCTAAAATTACTGCTTTCACTCCGACATTCGCGACGATATGTAACATGTTTGTGGCCATTTTTGTCTTTTTTTGCACCCGGGTTTGCGTTGTATTGGGGGGGCGGGGGACTTCAAAAATTCCAGTCCAGTGATCGGAGGAGAGCTCAGTGGCCGATCAGTCAGCAGAGACCGGCACAGGGGACAGCACAGCCCAGGGTAGCTGGGGGGGGGGCGGCGCACATTCCGCCGCACCACACAAGCGATCCGGTGGCTATATATAGCCACCACATCGCTTATATCTGAACAGCAATCGCCCACTGTTTAAAACGATACCAAGAACCATGGAAAGGTTTTTTTTAACAAAATGAAATCTAAATTCCTGACTCCTCAAAGTAGCCACTTTTTGTACATATAACAGCCAGAAACACACTCGTGGCATTCTTTCTACAATGGAAATCAAATATTGTTCGCAAAGTTCTTCCCAACACTGTTACAGGAGTTCCCATAAATGCGTTGCACTTGTAGGTTGCTTTGCTTTCCCCATCACCGTCCAGTTCATCCCAAGCCAGCTTGATGGGGTTTAAGTCTGGAGGTGGTGTTGGCCATTCCATGATTTGAAGCCTGCCATCTTGTTCTTTTTTCTTTAAGGTAGCTCTGACACAGGCTGAAGGTATGTTTTGGGTCATTATCTTGCCGTGGGATGAACCCCTGACCAACTAGGTGTACAACGGAGGGTATTGCATGGTGTTGCAAAATACTGTGGTATTAGTTTGGATTCAGGATGTCAGTCTCTCTGTGCAAGTCGCCGTCTCTTGATCCAGCAAAATGGCCCTTAGGCCATCATGCTTCCTCCTCCATGTTTGACAGTTGGTGTTGCACACCGAGGAACCATCCTTTCACCAAAAAGCCTGTGTGATGAACCATAGATCTCACATTTTGATTAATCGGTTCAAAAGACCAGCTTCCAGTCTTCAGTACTCCAATGGCGGTGCTGCATGGCCCAGGCAAGCCTCTTTTTTTCTTATTTTGCCATTCTTACTCCCACTCAACATGTCACACCTGTAGCTCAAAGTCTTCTTTTCACGGTTGAAACTGAGACTTGCTTACTTCAATCAGTAGAAAGAAGAAAGTTTTGTGGGTCACCTCCACCCTGGCTCCTTTCATAAATCTCTCCCCCTAGTAAGTAATACATGAGAAAAAACGTGGAGGAAAGGGTTTCTGGAGAGAGATATCGTAGACCATGCGTAAAATTGTATTAAATTTATTATACATAAAATTCCTTGTAGTAAAAGCATTGATTTTTTCATGATAGCTCATAAATAGCATTCTTACATATACAAGTTAATTGTCATAGAAGCATTTCTTAGTTATAGTAGCTGGTGCAATTCATTAATAACATTATTAAATACCTACAAGAAGGCAATATTCCAATTTAGACCAACATGATTCATCCCTCGTCCTTGGCTAGCCCAACATACATACATACATTCATTTGATAGACTTCTGACGCCCATCGGCCATGATATGCTCAAATGATAAATTCATTGGTGTGTTCTTCAAACTGTATTCAATATTTCTTTCCAACATGATTCGTTCCCTACGCGTTTTGCCCTCTGGGCTTCATCAGGGGAATTGACTGTCTATCAAAGGGAGGTAAGTTATTTCCGTTATATATCATGTGTAGTGGATGGGGAAACGCATCCCTGGGATTAATCCCATGTGCGGATATCCCCCCTCTCTCTCCTCCTCCCTCCCTCCCTCCTCTCTCTGAGCGGGCATCTGGCACTCACCTGTATTGAGTGCCTGGAGATGGATAAGTGCAGTGGGGACAGACAAGGGATGGGTGGCTAGGTTAGGCCTTCCCATCACATATCGTCCATCATCTCCACAGGGACCCCGGGGCCTTTAGGGGAGGGATGTCCTGGGCAATTAAGAGAGCCAATCGTGTCGCCATTCGGAGCAGTGATCTAGGAGGAAAATATATATAGCATAATATCAGCTGAGGTTACTGATTTTTAGACCTAGTGTATAGCAGTGTGCAGATTACAATGTATTTGTTTGAATATGACGTGACCATTCTTGGCCCTCCTTATCCATGATCTCTGAGTGTGTCATCTTCAACCTCAAATACTATGTAACTATGTAACTATATATAACGGAAATAACTTACCTCCCTTTGATAGACAGTCAATTCCCCTGATGAAGCCCAGAGGGCGAAACGCATAGGGAACGAATCATGTTGGAAAGAAATATTGAATACAGTTTGAAGAACACACCAATGAATTTATCATTTGAGCATATCATGGCCGATGGGCGTCAGAAATCTATCAAATGAATGTATGTATGTATGTTGGGCTAGCCAAGGACGAGGGATGAATCATGTTGGTCTAAATTGGAATATTGCCTTCTTGTAGGTATTTAATAATGTTATTAATGAATTGCACCAGCTACTATAACTAAGAAATGCTTCTATGACAATGAACTTGTATATGTAAGAATGCTATTTATGAGTTTTATGAGCTATCATGAAAAATCAATGCTTTTACTACAAGGAATTTTATGTATAATAAATTTAATACAATTTTACGCATGGTCTACGATATCTCTCTCCAGAAACCCTTACTTCAATCAGTGTTAAGCTGTGCTTGAAGCTGTTGTCCTGGGAGTCACCTGTCACGCAAGCTGTTGACTCTCAGAAACTTGTCTTCTGATTCTGTTGTGGCTTTGGGTCTGCCAGAATTTCCTCCAGTTTACAAGTGCCTTTTTAAAGGTGTAGGAAACTACTCACTGATTCCTTGGCTTTCTTTGCAATTTCTCTAAAAGAAACACCTACACTTTTAAGGATTATACTGGTCTGTCTTCCTTTGTTAACCTGGCCATACACCTATAGATTATCTGCAGATTTTCTATATTCAGATGGAAAAAGTGCAATAGATTCTTTCAGCTACGCTAAACTGTGTGGATGGAGGAATCTCCCACTGGGCCAAGCTTCAGTACCTTGCTAGTCAGCCCCACTGGTTGTCAAAATACCTGAACAAGTCCTCGCTTCGGCAGGACATATACTAAAATACCTGAACAATGTGATTGCATGGAGGCATTGTTTTGAATGTACTCCTTACATTTCTATATCCGCTAAGAGAACTACTGAAAAATCACAGAATAAAAAGCACCATCGGTTTTGAAATTATGAAGAATAAAATGAATTAGATCTTCAATACTGAGAAATTAACCAACATCTTGAATTATTCACCAAAATATGGGAAGGATATATTACAGCATAACACCTGCATGGTTTGGGCCTGTGAAGTTATTTTTTTTTTTTTAATGTCCTGTTTCATTTGTTTTAATTAATGTATTGCTGCATGTTATTTGGATTTGATCTATATCAATACTTTTTGTCCAAAAATGTATCCATTCAGCCGGCATCTCTCAATCAGCTGATCGAAGGAGCCAGTAAGAAAATGTTCAAACTAACAGAGCCAGCAGCCAATGAGCTGACGGTTCTGTTTGGGTATTCTTACAGGGGCTGGTGGCCGCTGTCAGAATAGGAAAGGAACAGCAGGGATTCCTTGATCAATGCACTTGTAGCGTTGATGGAGGTATCTGCTCTATTTTTTTTTTTCATTCAGCCCATGGGGTGAATGAGAAAAATAGAGCAGTCTGTGGCCCGCCTAACAACTATAATCCTCTCTTAGTTCACACCTTGGCGGATTGAATATGCACGTTTTTCGTGCGTTTTTTTAACCGCGATTCGCGGTAAAAAAAGACGCGCGAAAACCGCGCGTTTCCGAGGGATACTTGGGCTGTATCCCAATGGAACCGTCCGACCAAAACGCCCCAAAGAAGTACATGTACTTCTTTGGGCGTAGGGCGGTTTCCCGCACGTTCGTACTCACGGAAAACCGCCCAGATGGGAACCATGCACATTGAAAATAATGGCATTTCCCTGTTTGAGCGTTTTTCCGCAAGTACGAAAGCGCGGAAAAACGCCTAGGTGTGAACCCAGCCTTATTTTCTCGCTTTTGGCCTCTTAAATTATACCATTGGAAGTGTTTTATATATCTCTGTCACTAACTGCAAAAAAAAATACCAGTTGATCCTGCCAGAAATCTTGTGGGCTATAAATTTTCTGTGATCTCTGCTTCTACTTACTGTTGTTAGTCATCATTGTTGCCAGCTATCTCTTTGGACTACAAAAAAACACTCCATATGTTATTAAAGAGAGGAGGTGGTGTTCTGTAGTCCTGTCCTATGGTGACAACAGTGCTCCTCCACAGATGCAGTTGAATGAGTAACCATTGTGACTTTAGGACTGGAATTGTGTTATTGGCAAGATGCCTAAAAAAACCCAACTAATCCACGTATATGAACTGGTAAGCTGAAGTATATAAACATTTTTGTTCTTGGATTTCGATGTGCTTAAATTTGTTTCACTATTTCTACTTGTGCTTGAAGTTTTTGTGTTAGCTGATAAACTTTAACTTCTACAGAGAAGGAGGCTGAGACTAAAACAGATGACACCAGAAATGCCACCAAAACTAAAGACATCACAAAAGCCCCCAAAGGAGATGACGACAAAAATAAAAAAGGACAGTGAGGAAGAAATGAGCAGCGCCAGCAGTAGCAGCGAAAGCAGCTTTATCAGCAGCAGCAGCAGCAGTAGCAGCAGCGAGAGTGATGATGAAGCCATGGAGCTGATGGATGAATTTGGAGGAGCAGAGATCTCCAATTTGGTTAAGTCCATTCCCGATTTGGATTTGTGGATCCCCAGGAAAAGGAGCCTTGGTTTGCAGGATAAGAGCCTCCTTGTCTACACTGCTTCACGTAACACCAAGCCACCTAGAACTAAGAAACGAAAGAGCAGAAATGTCACTTTTCAGTTCAACACCATTTTGAAGGGTATTGCCTATCCTCCAACCAGCGACACAGTTACGGAGACAGTTGAGGACTTCCTAAAAGAGGTATGGCTAGAACAAAGCAAGATTGTCTCTTAAAGAGCATATATGGTTTGTTTGTTTTTTTAAGTATACACACACTCCCATAACCCTGCTATCTACAGCGAAGTTCAGCTTCAGTGGAGCATGTAATAAAAACTGATTAGCAGTCTAGATTAGGAAGTAGTGCATACTATGGAGTGGCATCCCTACCCTCAAAGCATTGAGTAAAGCAATACCTAAAACAGCTGTGTCTTTTACTAGCTTTGTTGTTACTTGCGTGATGAAGGAATGATTAACTGCTTTGTAGTGTGTTGTAAGTAAAGGCACTGTCAGTAAAGGTTGTTCTGTTACTAATTGGTAGCTGCCAGAGGGATTTTCTGGAATGAGGCACTTGCACTCAGTGTCGGTACTATTAACTACCACCACCGTGGATAATATCGGAGGCACTGCCTGATACAAACAGTGCTGAAGTCCCCAGCACCTATAGCTTTAGTACATTATTAGGCAAAATTTAGCCTCATCTCCAAAAGTATATGTTGGGCTTTTGAAGCTATGCTGAATCACAGTGATGTAAATTTACGGCCCATTTACCCCAATGCACTGTGGTAAGGTGCGCTACACATTCTTCATTCTTAATGACTCCCCAACACACCTTACCAGTGCATCTGTGCTGCAGTGAACCACATTGTACAATAACTCACTAATGCACACTGAGGTACCTGCGTTTGTAATCTGATGGTTGGGTGGGGAAGGTACTTTTGGTATAGCAGGTAAAAAGCTCAGGATGGGCTTCACTTGTGAGGTCCAAGGAATAAGGGAGGTGGGGTAGTGGCACACACTCTGCTGAACTGTAAGCCAGCATCCTTATGTGTGTGCAGGGAGGCATTTTGCTTGTTGAATCCTCATGCTGTCATTCTTCTTAGCAGTGCAATACTCATTGCTCTTTACTGCTCCCCTGACTGCAATCTGTGTACAGAATTGGTTAGCTATGCCAAAATGCATGCAGGTAGCACTGGACTGCCTTAGTAAAAAACCTAGTATTCTTTGCAGATTAAACGTAAGGGTTCACCCTGTAATAAATATGTATTTGTTAAAGGAAGATTTTATTAAAATCATTAGAAAAACTATATAACATTAAAATAGAATTGAGGATACCCCAATGTACAGTAGTTTCCCTTTTAATAAAGTAGACATGTATGTTCTTCACTTTTCTGGATGAGCATTATATAATGGTAGCATTTTTCACTCAGGCAGAAGAGAATAGTCGTGAAATTCTGCAGATTCGGGAAGAAGATATTCTCAAGATTCTTATGAGGAACACAAGAGAAAATGAAAGGAAACAGGTGGGACTCTTAACAGAAACTTTGATTTTTTTTTTTTTTTTTTACTCCTATATTTGTTAGACTGCCCCCTCCATTACTTTTACCAGGTTTGTTGTCCTGTAAGATTGTGTTCCTTTGCAAAAGTCTTCCTAAGGTCTGCAAATGTTGCCTTAGCCTTCGTTCACACGGGTAACTGCCAGCCCGTACAGATCCGTGCTGCGTGCACGGCCGTATCGGGCAGCTCCCAGGAAGAACAGGTACTGCGTGTGATTATACGCAGCAGCCTGTCCTTCTCTTTTGGAGTACACCGCCCTACGCTCACCCGACCTGCACGTCCGTGCGGGTGTCTGTACTCGTACGCTGACGGGATGGATCCTGTCTGCATCCGAGCAGGGACACCCGTACGGACGTGCAGGTCAGGTGAGTGTAGGGCGGCGTACAGCCGCATACTGCCATAGAGACGGACAGGCTGCTGCATACAAATCACACGCAGCACCTGTCCTTCCCGGGAGCTGCCCGATACGGCAGTGCACGCAGCACAGATCTGTACGGGCCGGCCGTTACCCGTGTGAATGAGGGCTAAGAAAACACTCAAATCTGATATTAGATACCATGCTGTGTTGTAAAACCTGTCAAGAGTTAAGGATGAAATGAATGTACTTAGAAAACCCTTTATATTTATGTATCCAAGAAAACAAAGCAAACTTACAAAACCACCTGCTTTACCCAGTGCTTTGAAAACTGTCATCACAGGTCCATTCCTACATAGACATTGAAATGATTGTGTGTGTTTTTTCAAGAACTGTCTGTTTGCAATCAACCCCACAATATGAAACATTTCTTTACACATTTGTGCTTCAAATCCTATTGTGTTGAAATATGCATTTGCCATTTTTGATGGTCTTACATTCTCATCAAGTACACTTTGATAAACTGCGGACATCATAGTTGCATGCTTCACAATGTGCATAAGGTGATTGAAGTGCTGTCTTTAGTATGCACAAAACAGGTACTACTGTGACAACTCTCTTTGCTCATGTCTTCCGACATGTTCTTTGCCTAAATGTTCAGTTTTAAACAGTAGTCTTGTTTCAATGTTCTTTTTAGATAGCAAAAACTTTTTCCTGACACACTTTGCATTCAAGTTAAATTTGTGCAATCTCTTTCTAATTGTAGATGCATGCACTTTAGACATGAACTGTTGCAAGAGTTACCTGCACATCCCAAGATTAATTGGTGGGGTTTTTGAGGACCTCTTTTAGCATCAATGGGTCTTATAGTGCAATGACTAATTTCAAATAATTTTGTGATCCTTTTTAAATCACATTCCAGACTTCTAGACCTTTTACAATTTTCTTTCTGAGGGCCTTAGATAGCTCTTTTGATTTGATTTTGGCATGATCACGCCACACATGTCAATAACAAAGAACACCAGACTAGATATTGGAGGTTTGAATAAGACAGGTTCCACCTATATGCCCCTGGGGAGGTTTCTGATGATTGGCACCTAATTTGGAAGAGTGGTTTCTAATTTGAATCCTGAATTTAAAGTGGTGGTAAATATAGGGGTGTACTTGCTTTTATACATGACAATGTTCTTTTTCGTTCATTTCGTTTTTGAGAATGAATGCACCACATCAGTTTTATGTGTCATTTGTTCAAGAATATCACCTTCATCTGTAGGCATTGAGCTGATGTTTGCCTGTTCAGTTAGGTTAAAAAACGCAACAATTTATGGGGGGGTGTACAAACTTTTTTACATGACAGTTTCTGCAGTCTGCATTGTAACTGCAGACCATTAGCGAAAAAAGGGAAGCATCTGCTTAACAGGATTATTCCGTCAGTCTTTTAGTTCCTTAAAGACCCATGACGGAATAATCCCGTCATGCGCTACCATGAGCGCTATTCTGTGGAGAGACCAGCGCTCTTTGAGTTAATGCTGTTGCTGGGTCCCTCAGGGTCTGAAGCAGACCCTCAACAGCAAATTAGGGGTATAAGCACTGTGATCACAGCAATAGGTAATCGCAGTGATCACAAAGCTGTGGCAACCAGTGAACTGGATCTGCTTTCCCAACTTCTTGTCCTGGCTCTGAGAGCCGGAGACTGTGTACAGTTACACCAGAAGTGATATAATACACAGCACTTCCGCTTCCAGTGATCGGAGGAGAGATCAGAGGCTGAATCTCTCTCTGATCATTGCGGGGAGACCCACCGACCCAGTGGCCGTTGCGGGGGTACCACACGGTACAAACGATCCGGCGGCTGTTCAGACACCAGATCATTTGTAAGTTACACAGCAATCGCCTGCTGTTAAAAGCAGTAACAGCGCCCAGCGGGGAGAAAAGAAACCTGGGATGCGCCGATGTATCGGCCGAAACATGGCTCTTTCGGCATTATGCCAAAAGTGCCATTTTCGGCCGATATCGGTGCATCCCTAGTTTAAACCGTGTTAAAGCAGGGTTTTTTTTCTTCTTCAACTTTTTGCATATATCTACTGCATGCTACCCTCATATATGCGCTGTGTGCAGCTTCTGAAAAGATACGCTATTAGCGTAGCGGGGAAGCCTTAAGTGCTCCCGCACTGGCCGCAACGGCGGTAGTTCCGCCACTGGTACTTGCTGATACCAATTACCGATACTTTTTTCTTAAAGGGACATGTGACATTTTTTCTAAAACAATACAGACTAATGATTTTAGGGCAGTTTCCTAATAGTTATGAAGAACTGTAACTCATTCCATGATTATTCAGCAATGGAGAAGGCCAACCAGCAATAGTGGGCTACCGATCCCATCAATCCATGATTATACAGCAATAGAGAATGGCAACCTGCTATAGAAGACTACAAATCTCAGCAATCCATGATTATTCAGCAATAGAGAATGGCAACCTGCTATAGAAGACTACAAATCTCAGCAATCCATGATTATTCAGCAATAGAGAATGGCAACCTGCTATAGAAGACTACAAATCTCAGCAATCCATGATTATTCAGCAATAGAGAATGGCAACCTGCTATAGAAGACTACAAATCTCAGCAATCCATGATTATTCAGCAATGGAGATTGGCAACCAGCACTCTGGGATTGCTGAGTTTTGTAGTCAGTGGGGCTCCCTGGACCCTGGGCCGCAGGGTCTTCTGTAGTCTTCTAGCCATTCTCTATTGCTGTATAATTATTGATTACACGGCAATCGAAACTGGCTATAGAGAACTACAGATCCCATCAATTTATGATTATTCAGCATTTATACTGAGGTGTGTGCAGATCTCACCAGGGATGTGTTTGGGTCTCACCAGGGCTGCGTGCAGATCTCACCAGCGATGCATGCAGATTTCACCAGGGTTGTGTTTCGGTCTCACCAGAGCTCTGTGCAGATATCACCAAGGCTGCGTTTGGGTATCACCAGGGATGCATGCAAATCTCACCAGGGATGCATTTGGGTCTCACCAAGGCTGCGTGCAGGTCACACCAGGGTAGGGATGCACCGATACTAGTATCAGCGCCGATACCGAGTATTTGGGCGAGTACTTGTACTCTGATCAGAGGGAGATCGTGTACTGACCTCCCTCTGATCCCCTGTCACAGAACCGCTGTGGTGGTCCCGGGTATCACCAGGGATAGCGGAGCTCAGGACCAGCGGAGGGGAAGGGGACTGTGGGGGAGCGGGGGAGATAGGGCACGCCGATCGGTATCTCATACAAGTGATCCAATAGCCACCGGATTGCTTGTATGTAAACAGGCATTATTGCTTCTTTAAAAATGTTGACAGTTTCCCACTCGTAAGCGCGGGGAACCTAGGAACTAATATATTCTGAAGCTGTGTGATTGAGGGGTAATATACCTGTTTAGGAATGTCTTCAGTACCAGAAACATTTTGGGTTTCTAGTGTTTAAGAAACTAGAAAAGGGCATTTTTGTTTTTGTTTTTTTTTTGCTGCACATTTGACGGCAGAACTGCAGTCACATGGATGGCAGATGTGTCATGGTGTACCCATATGTAGGTCTCTCTGCTATTTTACAAGCCATTGGTAAGAACCAGGAGAACAAAGGCAACAGATTGCCAGATTGCATATTTCATTCTGTGCCACAGCTTATGTCTGTCGTGTTGAAAGTTTTTCAGTGCTGTTAGTTGCTTAAAGTGCACCTAAACATTTTGCTAATTTTGGATGGAGTAGAAAAGGGTTATAATCTCTGCCAGGTTTTTATTGTCTGTGCCCCCATTGCAGATATCTACCCTCTTTGTTTGTCCTGGTAACCATGGTAACAGAAAGTGATGGGAAATCCAGAATTTAACAATTGTTACAGGGGCAGATGAGAGGAAGTTTTCCTAAAGGGAAAATGTTAGTGACAGCAGTCTGTGCAGGAATTCCTTATTGCCTTGGATAGATCTAATTTTACTTCCTGTTGTGTATTTGAGACAGAAAGTGAAGAGAATTTCCCAAATGGGTTACATACCTAATAACCATTTGCGACTCCTATCCAAAACTGAAAAAGCTTCTTTTATATGCCTAAACTTTTTTTGTCCTCTCTCTTGCTTGTTAGATCCAGAGATTTAGGCAGAGTAAGCGCGTTCCAGGTTCAGACACCGATCAGCAGGACTCCAGAAGGTCTTTGTCACAGTTGGCTGTGACACGTCTGTACAGAGCATCAGTAGATCGGAAGCTGCTCTGTGCTGTGGCACGGTGGATAGGAAATGTGTTTCTTCCACTGTCAACCTGCCGTGAGAAGCGTTTTACAGGAAGAACTCGGGGTAAGCCATCAAATGCTGACTTTATTGTACATAATTGTCAAGATCCTATCTGAAGGCTCGTGCACAGCTTCAGTAGTGCATCTGGGAAGCTGCTTTCCTTATATGGTTTGTCATTTTGTTTCCAAAAAAATCCTTTCTACTTCCTTCATTTCTATAGGTTGTGCATGTACTGTGGTTTGAATTTAAACTGTTCTCTAGTTATTAGGGGCTGACGTTCTTGTTATCTGGCCCACCCCAACCGTTACATCAAGGAGCAGAGCCCTGATTTTAGAAATGTTTAGTAATGACAACATACAAACAGATACTTCTAGATAATTGTCGGCTTTTTATTTTTTGTGTATCTTATTTTTCCTTTCTTCCCCAGTCTTCTGACAGTGGCCATTTTAACTAAGGGCAGTTTACTAGATCTCCCTTAAATTTTTGGAACTCTGGCACATGTCCTAGTCACATGTGACCATGTACATCATTTCAGGGGAGAAAAATGTATTTCCCGGGGGTCTCATGTGATTACAGATGAGATTTTCCAGTAATGCTCTGCTGATGTAACCTTCCCAGGATGCAACGCTTGGGCACAATTACATCATTTGTGCAGCAGGACGTGGAAAACAAGAAATTGCAAGTAAAATAAAAATATGTTTGTTTAGCTAATGAATGTAAGATGATTTCATATGAGCATGCAGAGCTGTATTCTGATGTGATTTTTAGTCAAAGGGGTAGAGGTCAGCTTTAACTCTTAATAATTTTCCACACATGCCCGACTATTATAGGGGACCCATAAACAGTAAGTGTTTTTTAGTTCACTGAAAAGCTTGTTGAATTTTAGAAATTAATTGGGTTTATGTTCTGTTATCAGTTTACATACTAATGTGTTGTTTGAGTAATTTAATTTTTCATGATGTGTACATAATGGTGAACAGTGAACTTCTTTTATTTGCTCCCTTTTGGTCTAAAATACCATTGAAAGCCTTTTGTTATATCTGTTTGACAAGTGCAAAAAAATACACTGATTTTGTCAGACCTAGTCTGTATCCTCTCCACACTTCTGTGTTATCTCAAAGATCTCATCTAGTTCTGATCCTAGACTTACAGAATAATTATCCTTCATGATCTGGTGATCTGAGAGTAGAAGTGGTTGAAAAGTTAATCTAAAGACACTGGGCAGGGCTGACACCGCTCAGTAAACAAAATGCTGTGTGTTGTCTGTCCACAATGTGACTTGAGCAGTGCATTTCTGGCAGATCAGCTGGTATTTTTTTGTACTTGCAGAGTTTTTAAAGAGATACGACACTGGGAATGCAAATGTATTGCAAAGGTGTACTGCATACGTTTTTGTTTTTCATGTTTTTAATTTTTCTTAACATATACAATTTGAGTTGTTTTTTTTTTTCTCTTTTACAGCTGATGAGATGAATAGGAAGCTGAGTTGTGTAACCATAACCAGCACTCCAATTTTCACCCTTCTCATTCAGGTATGTGTTTGGAGGTTATCTTTTTAATGTTTTTGTGTTTCATTTCATGCTTTTTACCTTTTTTTTTCTTTACGTTTTATTTTTTTAATTTATTTATTATTATAATTTTTTTAATTTATAGTGAACAGTACATAAAGCAGATCTCTCCAAAGCATGGGGAAAATCCTCTGTTCAACAGGTATTCATATTGGAAGATTCCCCTCACCTTCTGTTCGGTGACTACTGTAAAATTTTGGGTTTCCCATCACTTTCCATCCTCGTGACAGTGGACACAAAGACCAAATCGAGACAGAAGGTTTAACCTTTTCCCCACTCCACCCAAAACTAAAATGTATATCCCATTTATATAAACCCTGCTACAATAAGCTCTTGATACTCGGAAGACGTCTCAAATGGTGCTATACAGAATTTATATAGCGCCAACAGTTTGCACAGCGCTTTAAAAAATTGAGGGTGACAATATAGTTAGCAATACAATTTTAATACTGGAGGGTTAGGAGGGCCCTGCTCATGAGAGCTGACAATCTAGTGGGAGGGGCAAGTGATACAAAAGGTAATAACTGTTCTTGATAATTTAATGGAAGAAGTGAAAGGACAGTTCTATCGAGGTGGAGTGGGCTTCTTTGAAGAGATGAGTTTTCAAGGATCGCCTAAAGGTAGATAGAGTAGGAGATAAGAGGATCGGGGTAGGGAGTTCCAAAGGATGAGAGACACCCTGGAAAAATCCTGGAGGCAAGCACGCACGGAAGTGACTGGAGAGCAGGAGGTCTTTTGGAGGGCGGTTTGGATGATATTTTGAGATGAGGGGGGTGATGTAGGTTGGAGCAGAGTTGTAGATGGCTTTGTAGGTTATTGTAAGTATTCTGAATTTTATTCATTGGGCAAGTAGAGCGATTGGCAGAAGGGGGTGGAGGACACTGATCGGTTGGTAGGGTGGATCAGTCTGGCAGCAGCGTTCATAAACTGAAGGGAGATATACTGTTAAGTGTTAGGCCAACAAGGAGGGAGTTACAGTAGTCGAGGTGAGATATTACAAGGGAGTGAATTAGAAGATTTGCGGTCTCATTTGTTAAAAGGGGGCGAATTTTGGAAATATTATGGAGGTTGAGGCGGCAAGATTTGGATAGTGTAGTCCTTTCCTATAATACTAGAAAATCCATGAAGAAATTTCAAGAGAAATTAACCATTTTCTTAATTTCCCAGTTTTTTCAGATAGATGCAGAAGGCTGTTTGCAGATGATCCAGCTGCAAAAAGTTGAAGAGCCTGAGTTTTGCAGAAAAGAAAAAAACACTACAAAAACCACTACTAAAACCGCACGGAATACGGCAAACTCGGTAAGTAAAAGCACACATCAGTGTAATTAAAACCCACTACAAAAAGTCAGCCAGAAGGCCACATATTTATGGTTATGGTTGCCCTCAAAGGTATCTGTAAGACTATATAAATGTATCTAATCTTTATCATAATTGCCTATGCATTCGATTTATCACTGGTTTTAGTAATAACTTAATACCTAGATCTTGAAAGTAGAAGTCTAGGAAATGGCCTGGTGGGCCGGATTCGGCCCCGGGCCTTGAGTTTGACGCATGTGGCTTAGACAGTACATTCTCCAGGGACATTTTTTAGATCTAATATATATCCACATATACAGTATGCAGATAGAAGTAATTCAAGGGAATTTAGGGACCATTTCTGGAAAGCACATACTTTTAGATATTATTGCAGTTTTTACTTTCTCATATTTTATGTTCTTATATTAAATATAGAGATTTGTAGATCAATCACTAGAGGGAGCTCTAGTGATTGACTAATCCTATCTGACTAATCCTCACCTAACCTCTTCCCTT
>NW_017306987.1:143101-163827 GCF_000935625.1 Nanorana parkeri
TATATATATAAATTTTTTTTTTGTCAGAACAGCTGTTTGCCTATTGAAAGATTTTCACTCATCTCCTGTTTTTAATTTCCAATTACTTACTGTTTCGGTGACAGTAGTCACCAGGACAAATTGAAAGGATGAATCTCCCCAGTGGGGACACAAACAGCAATACAGAAACAAACAACAATGATTTTCATTTATTTAAACAAATTTACAGTTATTTATTTCAAATGAAAAGAGGTAATGTAAGGGTCACAATCAATCAACGGTAGATTTACCAAAGCGATGTAATATGAATAAATCTATCCAGTCAATTTGTATCCAGTCAGGCACATAAACAACTTGGTCGTGCACAAAAAATATGTTTTAACAGCAGCACTACAAGCTAAAAGTACCAACCCTTGCGATGTCCAGTCTGAGGAATGGGGAATTAGGAATCACGAGGGGCAGGGTAGTAGGTGCAATGGGTTACTAACAGGGATGCAATTATACCAATACTAGTACTCACCCAAACGCTCCAATACCTTCCCCGATACCGGAAGGGGAATATGGAGCCGGCTTCTTGGGCAATTAGAAAGCCAGGTGACGAGTAATGACCCACCTCCCGGCTTCCTGATTGGCCGGGAAGCCGGCTTTTCAGCCAATAAGCATGGAGCTGGCTTCCCGGCCAATCAGGAAGCTGGGAGGTGGGTTATTACTCACCTTCCTGATTGGCCGGGAAGCGGGCTCGATGCTAATAGGCAGGAAGCCCGGTTTCAAGGCCAATCACAATCGAGCTGGCCAAACAACATGGAGCCGGTTTCCCGGGCAATCAAGAAGCCGAGCAGCATGTCATTACATGTCACCCGGCTTCCTGAATGCCCGGGATGGCAGCTCCATGCCAGCGGAAGCACTGGTATTGTTACTCTGTATTGGCGAGTACCGAAAGCAAAATATCGGTACTCTCACTCGGAAACCGAAAAACCGGTATCGGTGCATCTCTAGTTAGTTAAGAAATATGAAAGAGGAAAGAGTCAGCAAAATTAGGCAGAAGAGGAAAGGAAAGGTGGGGGGAGGTTAGAGAAGAAGGGCAAAAGAGGGTATAAGGTAGGTGTGGGGAAGGGTAAGATAAGGGGGGAAGGGTAAGATAAGGGGGGGAAGGGAAGAAGGCTCACTGGGAATCTCTTCCACATCTCACCAAAACCTAAAACAAGTTTTAGCTATAGATACTGTTAAAAGTAGATGGATATGTTTATTTGAATAATCAGAGTCTTTGAGCTCGTTCATAACATCGTCCTTTGTGTTTGAGGTGCAGAGGATGCAGTGACGGATGTAATTATCCTCTGGAATTTGGCTGCAGGGTTATACATATAACAAAACAACTGTTCTTCAAATGGCTGTATAGGATATTACAGTATTTGTAAAACCTGTCTCAGACATCTACATATTTCTCAGGTTCACTTCTCAGATCTGCACACCCCTGCACGCACTTCATGTGCTCAGCCACGTGCTGTGCAATCTGTTCCCAATAGCTATAGTGGAACTTCAAGCAGGATGGGAAGTCCTGCTCACATCTATGATTGTATAGCAAATGTTGTGAACCATATACCTTACATGGAGATTCTACCATTCATTCACAGATATTTCAGGGTGTGTTGGAACCCACAAAATGTAAGATTTTGATCAAAACTAAAAGGTTTATCCTTAGAATCTGATTGTGTGTGGCATATCTGTTCAATTCAACATAATAACAATACATTTGTTCTAGGTTCCAAGAACCTGATGCAAGGTAATTCTCTGTGTAGGGCTTTCAATGTTGAAAATAGCTAGCAAAGTAATGTAACTAGCAAAGTAAAAAGTGACCCCCTAACCTTAATCTAATCCTTAGGTGGATCCTACCACAGAACCCTCCGCTTATCACACCCTAAAACATACAAAGGGGAATTTATTAAACATGGAGCAAACAAACACTGGAGCAGCGGTACATGGCAGCCAAATCAGCCTCTTTCTTTCATTTTCAAATCTTAAGTGAACAAACTGAAGAGAAACGCTGATTGATTACCATGCACAGCTGCTCCAGATTGTCTGCTCCAGTTTTGATAAATTCCCCTCTTGGTGTACTGTGCTTTACTCACGCAGAGCAGATGAACAGGTTCACTTTAGGGGTGGGCCCACCAGCAGCATGTACTTGCCTTTCCTTTGCTAATTCATCGCTGTGAGCAAAGAAAGCTATCCCGTGCCTAAGGGTATGGGAAGCTTGTAAAGCTTCCTTCCCAAGTGGCAGTGCTGATGCTTGGCTCCAACATCCAGCGCTGCCACGCATAGGGAGAGTCTTAAGCCCTGTGTAAGTTGTGGAGTTTGCACAGTTTTCTCTCCTCAGTCCTGGCAGCTGAACAGAGCTGCAGTGAAGAAAAGGAAAAAAGATAAGTAAATGCAGCTTGTGGGGTGGCATTTTAAATTTGCTTCTTTTATAATGAGGATTAGATTCTGCTTTTATACTATTTCGAGGACAGTGTATGGACAATCCTACTATTCGATCCAAATAAAGTGTGACTGCAGTTAAATATGTGTAACATATGCAGCTAAAACTTAGCTTAGCTCTTTTATGTCTCTCCTGCACTAGAATTTATTACATTTCTCTTGATTTTTGTAGGACTCCATATCACCGAACACAGCATGATTTTATGTACAGTTTGATCCCTCTCCACAATTAGATAGTCGGGTGCTCTTCTTTGTCAGAATTAAGCTATTTAGGGTCACCACTTGTTTTATTAGACATTAAAATTATTTAACTTGAGAGGAGGAGGTCATTAACAGTGCCTGAAACACCTCTCTCTATTGGGAGTGGTATAAAAGTAGCAAATGCGGGTTTTAGCGATACTGAGGATTTCTCATTACCCAACCCTCATGGTGACACATATGCCCTGCAGTGGCTAGCCTTAGGCTGCAGGTATTCTTGTCTTTTTACATTCTTCAGGAAAAAAATAGAACAAAAATGCCAGTAAGACAAATATACCATTCTAATATTTGCTGTATTTTTTTTTTATTGTAGTACCATCTTTTAGTGACCAGAAACCTAAACCTGTGGTTCCCCAAATGACAACAGAAACTCCACCACCACCACAGAAACGTCGTAATTCCACACCCAAAATTCCCCGAGTTAGATCTGTCGTGCCGGCCCCTAAACTGAAAACCGTCTCTGAGTTGCTAAAAGAAAAAAGAATGGAGAAATTAAAGGCCCTCAAAGCTGCTCAACGCACCGCAGTACTGTCTGGAAATATCCTGGTTTCTCCACAAATCTTGATCCAACAGCCTGCGAACCAAGCAGTACAACCTCAGGCTATGGTGCTGCCTGTGGCTCCAACTACTTTACAGAATGGTTCTTGGTCTGTTAGGCCCTTTTCTCCTATGCCAGCCCACCAAGCTGTAACAACAAACAATGTATCTGCCAATCAGATGTCCCCAGTCAGTGGCGCACCCATTAGCAGACTACGGGCAGACCCTACAGCAAGTGTACCAGTTTCCCAAAGAACTGGTGTTCAAACAACTATTCAGAGTGGGTCATCTGGTGTGCCCCCAACATCTCAGCTGTTGCCTCCTCAAGTAACGCTCCTGCCCAGGACAGTATTCCCTTTGCCAAGCCTCAGTGCACCTCCCATGACTTTTCTGGTTACTCCTCAGGGTTTGATTTCAATTCCAACTCAAGCTTTATCATGTCTTAATTTAACCCAGCAATCAGGGAACCAGATCCCCAAAATTGTAAGCATGCCATCGAATAGCGCAGCCACTGGCACTTTTGTAACTAGTGGTAGCATCTCAAATGCACCATCAGATACTTTGCATACTACAGCCCAACTTTTGCCTGCCACCACCAGCTCTAAAACACAGCAAAGCACTATAACCTCCTCTCCCATTGTTAACTGCCTTCAAATGTCTAACACTCATTTACCAATACTTGCCCAATCGGAGACATCTAGGAAGCCATCCCAAATCTTGCCTGCTGTTACCAGCTACCTATGTCAAGATGGCACTGCAGGGACCTCTTCGGTTGGAAGTCTGTCACAGGTGGCTGGGTCTCCTTTGCCTACAATTGCCCCAACTGAAGTTTCTAAGATGCCATCTCTTGCTTTACCTACCATTACAAGTTCTTTAAGGCATGAAGACATGGCTACCACCTCTTCAATTGATAGCAGTCCGTTAGTTTCTGGCCCATGTTTGCCTATGCCTGCCCTATCTGATTCTTCAGAGGTGTCATCCCAGATTTTGCCTGCCACTACAAGTTCCTTAGGACAAGAAAACACTGAAATGAGGGCTTTGGTTGAAAGCCGATCACAGCTGGCTGGTTCTTGTTCGACAACCCTTACGCCATCCAGTGCGTCTAAGGTGACATGCAATACTTTGCCGGTTGTTTCAAGTGCTTTGAAACAGGTAAACACAGCAGCATTTTCACCGGCTGCAAGCTGGCAAAAGGAGGCAAGCCCTCATTTGCCAATATCTGCCCCATCTAAGGCATCTACGATGATATCTCAGACGTTGCCTTTTGTTACAAGCTCCTTAGGAAAGGTGGGCACTTTGGTGGCCTCATCAGTTACAAGCCAACCACAGCCAGATATCACTTGTTTGCCAAAAGCAGCCCTGGCTCAGGGGCTTCCCAACAAGGCAAGTCAGCTAAAGCTCACCCCACAAAAATATCCTATTGTTAAAATAGCCAAGCTTTTGCAGACAAATTATCCCAAAGAGTATACAGCAAATGTGACAAGTGACCCACAGAGCAGTTCTGCACCAAACAACTCTTGTCAGACCACTAACTCTGAAAGGAAGAATTTAGATGTGAAACTCATCTCTTTAGAAGAAGAGAAGATTGTGAAGGAATGGCTTCTAGGGAAGAAAGGGGTGGAAGTACAAAAGCAAAAAATTGCCATTCCTTATTTGCCCCCTTCCATCTGCACTCTCAAAACGTTTTCAAGACTTCTGTTGGAGAAAAAAACTTTGGAGCAGAATGCTTTGAAATTACTGCCATTCTCTGATGTCACAGAGGTTGGCTCAAAGCAAATGAAAGCAGCTCTCGGTGATATGGTGGAAGAGAAGCTTAAGGACAATTCGGCCTACCAGCTTATTAAACAACGTTTCCTCTCTGCATTTACCATTCCTGGGTTCCTAGCTGTCCTCCCACCAACTGCTGATAGTATAAAGCAGGACTGTGATGAGGACTTTGAGGATTTAATGGATAGTGAAACAAACATAGTTGAGGCTCCACATAAAGGAATACGTGCTGCTGTGGTTGGCAATTCAGTTGGCAACATATCTGGAGGGGCTACACCAATACTTACAGAACAGGTAGGATTAAAAGTATTTTCTACATTACCTAAAACACTTTATAGTAAAAAGAAAAGGTGCCAAGGTCTGCAGGACATATATTTTCATGGCTTCCCCCTTTTGGTGGTATTTGCCTGATTTAAAGTACTTTCCACCCTACATATCATACAGTTAATAAAATCCAGGTTCTGTTTTTATGCTATTTGTGGTACATTTGGAAACCCACATGGTTGCTTCTAATAGCCTGCTAATCCAGCTCCTCACCCTCCCTCAGCTACTTTGTTTTACACTCTAGCCCCTCTGTTATCTCTGTTACCTTAACAGCTTGAGGTATTCATTAATCACACAAAAAGAGACCCAGGTAAGCGTGCACTTGGTGCTTAGTGTCTCACAGATAGATAGAAATGATGGTGAGTGGCTGAAGAGGCAGTGTGAACACTTGCATTTTTTTCATCTATCATTAGCCTGTTTGTTTTTTGACTGGAATTGAATAGGCAATGCATGGGTTCATTTTTTGCAGCATGGGTCTTCTAATGTTCAGTCTGTAACCTCTGGTCAGAAAGTAGATGAAGCAGTGATAACTGACCATTAAATATTATTATTTGAGCCTGGTGGGCTAAGAAGAGAGATTTCCAAACTCATGTCAATCAATTTGAATTCATGCTAAAACTATAGTAGTACTGTTGTTAGGGATATACTGGTATCGGTATCGGTACCGATACTGAGCATTTATGTGAATACTCATTCTCACAAAAATGCTAAGATTCTTACCCTGATACCAGAACTTCTAGACAGAGGGAATCAGTGCCGCAAGGGAGCATGGAGCTGGCTTCCCAGCCAATCAAGAAGCCGGGTGGCAGGTCATGACCCGACTCCCAGCTTCCCGATTGGCTAGGAAGTCGGTTTCACGGTGCCTAGCGACACAGCGAGGCAGCCTGGCCGGGAAGCCAGGCTGCCTCGCAGTGTCATGAGGGATTATAAAGTCTGTGTGTTTTCCAAAGAACATCGGCTTCCCAGGCAATCAGAATGCCGATATCGGTATTCAGTATCGGCGATTAAGAGCTGCCTCGCCCAAAGTTTTGGCTAAACATATACTTTAACATGAAAAAATATATTTGATTGTAGGTGCGCTTTAAGAACATTTACATCACAATGAATTTATTGTTTTTCTAACAGGAGAGGCCGTTAAATTACAGTGCTGAAAACTTGAACAGCATTGACAACACAGAGAGGATATTAACTCGAAGAAGTATTTACTGCCGACCAGTAACCTGAAACTGCGGTATGTGAATCTTTCATAGAGCATCACACTTTGCTTTGCTGTAGATAAACAGGGAAGCTTTATATCAGATAGGCGTACATACAACAATATATTGTTTAATCTGCAATTAACTGCCTCTATCCACTTTATTAAATATTACTCTCCACATGGCTGCAGGACAGGATAAAATAAAAAAACTTTCCTAATTTACTTAGAAGCCCGAAGAAACGCACTGAGTCTGGCCAGCAGAAAATCTATTTTTTATTCATGTGTATCAAGGCTACACATTACAGTTTCCATTTAGTCTTTTTTTTTTTTTTTCCAGCAGTAGCGTACTTGTGATGGGTCACTAATTAAGAAAGTATTAAAGCAGGGCAAGTGGAACTTTCAGTAGATATGTCTCTTAGGAAAGGTTAAGATGAACTACCGTTATATTTTTATTAAACTATTATTAGTTAAAATCTCTGTTTTTTATCATCTACCCAAAATCCCCTGCAATACTGAAATTGCATTGCACATGCAACATGTTTCAGGCACTGAAAGATGCGCATGTGCTTAGGCTACTTACACAATGATGGGAGCGTTGCCACATGATGGTGTTGAATAAAAGCCCAGTGAACAGGCAGGCAACAAATAGAAACTGCTATAATGATATGGAAACAAAACTGTATATTCCCCTACTACCGGTAGCTCTGGAGGCATGTGTAAACCACGTTAATAGGATTTCTTTACCATCAAATCCTTTGCATTGAGGAACACAGCTCTGAAGGATTCTGAGATTTAGGGTTATGCTGCTGCCTCCAAGAGAAATGGACACTAGTAAAAAAAAAAATTAAAAGCCTACCACTTCAAGGACATAACCCTTCCCACCTTACACCTGCCAGTTGTATCAAGCAGTATGAATGGAAATTAGGGGAGGGAGCTGTGCACCTCTGTGGACTCCGAGAAAAGGATTTTACAGGAAGAACAAAACTCTATTTTCTCTATTGTCATTTGAGGAAGATTTCGGAGACTTAGGGACGTTCAAAAGCAGTCCAAAACAGAGGGCCAAGCACCATAAAAATTAGATGAACCAGCTCAAACACTTAAACAGCCATCTGAAGACCTTTTCTGCCAAAACTAGCATGAGAAAAGGCAGTAATGTCAAATTTATAAAACTTGGTAAACTGCAACGTGTAGGGCCAACTATGACAGAAGACCAAGTTATGGCCTTGCAATTTGTGTAACAGAAGTTAAATTTTTTTTTAAATACCCAAGAAGTACTAATTGCCCTAGAATGGGCAGTAACAAGAAAAGGCGGAACCTTGGCCCGCAACTCATAAGCTTGAATCTTCCTTGACCTTATGAATCCACTTAAAAATAGCAGAAAATGAAGACAAAGCAGAGACATTTCATTAGGATTTCAACTGGACAAAGTGAAGGTAAAACAATGTCTTCATTAAAATGAAAGACTGAAACAATCTTGGATAAAAAAAAGGAAACCTGCAGTCTTAAAACAACCTTGTCCTTATGTTTTGCATAAAACAAAACCGACAACTCGGAACCCCTTCTAGCTGATATAATAGACACAGGAAAGGCAACTTTTTTGAATAACAGAGACCAAGAAATGACTCGGTCAACAGAAATGTCCGGTGCACGCCATACAGCAACCAGGACCTTTTGATTCTTGAAAACAGCAGTGGTCCACGGATGGCGCCGTGCAAATCTAGAAATGATGGCAATTAAGATCACCAGCATTCGCAAAATGGAATAAATCCACAGGTTCTTTTTATTGTAGAACAGCGTCGCATGTATCATATAGCCTGGGCTGCCTAGCAACAAGTGAAGCTTCCTAATTTGTCAGGAATCCAGGCAGTCTTGGTAAGTGAAGCAGGTGTTTTTTAATAGAATACCAGCTTCCTAATAATTGGGGCACACATCAACGGTAAAAAAAATATATCAATACTCGATACCGGAAAAAAAAAGATATTGATGCATCCCTACTTTTTACATTGAGGTTTCCACTGACCAGCACTTAAACCAAATACCTCTGTGTATCTGAATAGAAGAAACAGACACACAAGATCACAGATGACAAGCATCATGAAACAAATCACATATGAAATGAGAAGCAATAACAACAATCAATCAATAAAATGTGGATCAACTCCAGAAGTTGCCTGTTCCATACTTAAAGATTTTGTCTAAGTAGTCAAAGTCTGGGAAATAATGACCATAGCCAATAATAGTTGAAGAGCTGAAGCAGTTAACGAATAAATGGTAAAGAAAGATTATCCAATTTTTTTTTGTCAGTGGGATCCTTAAATGAAGGGGTGTCCTCAATAGGCAAAGTCAGGACAAGAAATTGGAGGCTCTATACTGTGCTAAATGTAGAAAAAAAAGGCCGACACCTGGAACTGCATGTTCCGTGCATCAAGTGATCGGAATCGTGCCTTCCTTGGTGTAGCGATGTTAGGAAGCTGAACAAATGTTTGTTGAGCTACAAATTCACCTGCATTATCACTCTGGATTCAGTTTCTAAACTGTAATCAGTCTTTTGCTTCCTTGGAGCAATCCTAAACCGCATTGACCACAGGCAGATATTGCAGCCAACATTTTTATTACATGCTAGTAGCAATTTTGTGGAGTTTTCAGCAATCATCTGCACAGGAAAAATTCACAATCATGTGAAAATCCATTGTTCTATATTAGACATCTGTTCACACCATATTGGAAAAAAACATTTTTTATAGTCAAATAAAAAGTTGCATCATACATGACAGCCTATCAGACATCTGGTTTATGTGGGACAGACAAATATATACTTTCAATTTCTGTCAATGAGATCTAGTATCTTCCCCTGCAGGTTTACTTGGGTATGTCAGTTTGATTTTTATTCTTGACAAGGCTGTTGCTTAGTTTTCTAGTCTTACTTTGTACAATTTAAGCGCTTAATATCCTTTTAATTTGCTCTTTTTTAGGAAAACAAAAAAAAGAAGGCTTTGTATGGATCAGGCATTCTGCAGACCCAGTGGGCTGGACAATTCACCATCACTTTGGAGCTCCGTTCACTGGCTTTTTAACTCTCTATTTCCACTGGAGTGCAGTCTGTTGGCTAAAGCTTAATCCCTAGATACTTTTGACATTTACCTGGGCGTTTAGCCATATTGTGGTTAAACTAGGTCCAAGTCTGTCACCTTTTCAATTTTAAAGGAGGCAAGTACATCACGGGCACATGCCATTGAAGGTAACTGAATTGAGTACTGTCCTTGGAAAATGAGAGTTTAGGTGCTGCAAGCAGTGAGGACTGTATGGATAACCATGCCTAATTTTCGCCTTAATATTGGCTGCCAAGTAACTACTGCCTACAAAGTTAAGCACATCAGTATAATTGTAGCTCCTGATAAACTGTGGCATTGGACCAATGCACACTTCTGATGGTACTTAAAGGAAGCTAAGAATGAGGGAACATTTAAACTGCCATCACTGATCTGAACCGAGTCACTAACCTGGAAAAAGTATGCAAAAGAGTAAATTGGAGTCATACTGAATTTTCTGACCCACATACTTGTACTGGATCACTATCTCAGAAAATACTAAAGAGAATCGATAAGCTTGTCAACCAGGAAACCAGCATTGTTAGAAGAAACAGTCTGCGTATTTCCCTGTGTACAGGTTTACACTCAACACATTATGTTTATAAATTTTGTTTACCATTCACATGTTATTTTTGTGTTTTCTTAATGTGTATTATATTTTGTTAATGGTTTACTTTATTTATATCAGTTCCATTACGTTTAAATGGTGTTATAGGTGAACGGAAGGAACCGCTTTTAGGAGTTTGTTACAAAAATATTCAACTCTCTGGTTCCTGGTAAAATTGCCTATGGAAACTGGTACAAGTTCTTGGCAAGTCTCTGTAGTGCAGCTGCCACAATGCGCCTCATGGTTACTGAAGTGAAACTGGCACTTTCAGGTAGTATAAAAAGCAGACCATAACTCGGTAAGGAAGAGGGCAAGTGAGAAATTTGCACCATGGGAAAAAAGATAATCAAGGGCAGCTCTCTACTAGAAAGCAAAGGACATTTGCTGCTGGCTTTAGGTAAACTGAAATGAATGCAAAACATATTATTTTTTTTTTTTTTTTTTACTACTGAAAATGAAGGGCTTCTTTGACTGAAACATAGAGGATCACCAGTCACAGTTATCTTCTTTTAAGTTGCTCTCACGTTTTAGTCTAATTCTACAATCTTTTTTAGATCTTTTGATAAAATGTGTAGTGCAAGGGCCTGCATCACATTACATGGCCTTACTAAAGGTGATTGAACAAATAAACTGCAACGTGTAGGGCCAACTATGGCTGTGATGGCAGGTCTGCCCACTTAAGAAATCAGGATGGTAGTCCATACCCCTGCAACCTGTCAACCAAGCTGATATAGCCTGAATGGCGCATCAAGACCTATGAGGTAACCCAGATGGCTAAGGTAAAGAGCATTGTGGGTAATACATACAGCATATTTATGCAAATGCTTCCCATGCCACAGTGTACCCATTAAATAACTAAATGCATGTATTTATTATGGAATGTTCTCCTCAAAGCAAGCCAATCAGCTTTATTTTATTTTTTTTAAATATACGTTTTTCCTAAGAGCAGAAACAAGGTACCCACTATTGCCATAGCCAGAAAAGCCTTGTGTGCCCCTCCCTGATCCTGTTTTTACTCTTACTAAGGACTTGATTTTCCAAACTGTGGCCTTTATCGTCTCCTTGTGCTAAGCCCCGTTCATTCACCATCCATGGAGGGTCCTTCTTTGGCATTTTCATTGGATTATGGGAAAGCAAATAGATCAAGTCTGGCTCTAGTGGGTGGAGCCTACCCAAAAAGTCAATAAAGTTGATAGCAAGCACCCTGTAGCAGTCACAGGCAGGTACTCTTAACAGACTTCGAAACTGAGTTCTTGTAACAAAAAGAACTAAGAAGGAATAGCTCCACCTGCTATATACATAATCTATAATTTTAAGGACTAGTCTTCATGCTTAGTTTACCGGACAAGGAAAGGTGTAAATGTATTTCTTTAAGTGACACTGCTTCTGTTAATAATGTTAATATTTTCATATGTTTAATGTTCAGTTTTCAGACAGGCTCTGCAAGGAAGAATTCTGCAGCACTGGCCCTACTAGCAAATTACTTTTTGTTTTTTGTACCTGGAAGTTGCACAGCTGTTTTGATTAAAGTGCTGATCTATTGTCTCAGTTACACCATCCCTGTTGTCTGGTCCTTCCTTCTTCTTTTCCTTCCCTATTTTTCTTCAGCTTGAGTCACTAGAGCAGCAGGAAGCTGATTACATACATAGAAAGATGACTCTGCTGATGATTTTTAAATCAATAGTTTTTATTGTTTTTTCTCTTTCAACACAGTTAAACAATCAAGTATAGCGGAAGTTTACAGACATAAATGTAACACAGTATGGGATTCATGTGCTCTCGACACGAGTTACATAATGAATACTGCTGCTTAGGAGATTATTGCTAACAATAACAATGCGTAACGGCAATCAGTATGCTGAAGTAGCAGGTCTTTACTCCAGTGCAATTAAATAACCTCTTGTATCTTGAATCCAACAAACGTAAGGATAAATGGGCAAAAAACAAACAAAAAGAGGACATAACAGACCCGGGCCCTCTACCATCCCAACCAGGGGAAGGGCATAGGAGGGCCAAGGAAAGAATAAGAGCAGGATAGGAAGTAAGGCAGAGTAGGGAAGTAGAGGTGAGAGTAAGGTAGAGTAGAAGCGGTCAATTCCTGGTATATAGGTAGGGGAGTGTTTGTCTGCTCCCCAACTTCAGAGTGTCAGCAGACGAGCGCCCAAGGAGTGTGTTTGTAGATATTGGATCCATGGGTCCCAAGTCTGTTCAAAGCGCAGGACTTTATTGGTCAACCGTGCCGTGAGACATTCGTTATTGAAGAAACATTAGAGTCTGCGCTTTACTTTGCCAAGATTTCGCCACTGTCTGTTTAGCTGCGGTAAGGCCATGTAGTAAAAATTTGTGTTGTTTGTGTGAGTTCCTTGGGGGGCAGATTGAGTAGAGCGACCCTTGGGTCCAGTGTTAGTGTGAGAGCCAAAATAGAAGAAAGAAAAGTACAAACTCGGGCCCAAAAAGTCTGTACTAAGGGGCATTGCCACCATACATGCATGTAGGATCCCACTTCTCCACATCCGACGGAGGCACATGCCATCGTACCCCGGAACAAATGACCAGAGTCTGCTAGGTACCAAGTACCACTGATAAAGAAGTTTGTAGTTGGTCTCCAGTGCCTGCATGTTCTGAGAGTCAGATTTAGTCACCTCCCAGATAGTTTTCCAGCATTCCATATCTATGGGGCTCCCAAGATCTTTCTCCCAAGCCAACATGTATTTATGTTGGGGAGGGAGGCGCATATGGTTAATGGGTGCAGGTTCGTTCAAATGAGGTGAATGTGGGACCTGTGGGAATACAGGTACTTGGGTGGAAATGAAGTGCGAAATAGTTCTGTGGCTGGCAATTTATATGACTCTTGTAGTTGTTGAAAAGTTTTTGGGCCCACAGAACTATATAGTTTGTGTAGGTTAGTCACATCTCCAGACAACCAGTAGCGGAATGCGAGTGGGGAATCACAGCCAGGGGGGAATGCTGGGTTTTTTAGGAATGAGAGGAGTGGGCGATGCAGAGACATCAAGCAACTAGAATATTTGTGTGCATCCCAAAGGCGTAGGGAGTGGCCTGTAATCGGGTTTGATAAAGATGGCCTTACACCTTACAATTATCTGCCGATTTTCTGTGGTCAGATGGAAAAGGTGCAACAGATTCCTCCATCTACACTTAACTGTGTGGATGGAGTAATCTTCACCTGGGCCAATCTGTTGCACCTTTTCCATCTGACCACAGAAAATCTGCAGATAATTGCAAGGTGTATGGGCACCTTTTAGTGTGATCTATCTTTGGGAAGGAGCCAAAGAATATTATTAATAGTCAACGGGTCACAGTCAACCGCTTCCAGGGAGACCCACAACGGAGGGTCTTTGGTAGCGTGGTATTTAGGTAACACAGCAAGTTGACTGCTGATAATTTTTACTTGTGAGGTTGCTGGAAAGGAACCACACTATTATCAAAGTAAAATCAAATCCCTGGCTTACTCAGACTGCTCATTACTCAACATTCCTGATTTGTGGATTAAGTACAGATTACAAAGATTTTGTCCCTGGTGGCTCTTTACAGATCAATTTAGTGAACGTCTATTGCTATTTAATAAGCGTTGCAGCTTTGCTAAAACGTGCTCAGTTTAGTTTATATAATCTAGTGCAGCCATTGTTGAAAGGAAGCTGCATTTGAATGTCCTGATTATTTAAAAAAATAGCTGGCTACAGGTAGAAATGAAAAGAAAATATTTGATAACATTAAAGTTTATCTAAAGCCCTATTTGTTTTTAGTTTTTGGATGGATGTCCCAGAGACACAACAAAAAAAAGAGACCTCAAGGGGCGAAAAATCCCCTTTTGGGTCAGTTGTCACTAGACTATGTGTTCCCATTGGAAGACTTCAAATCATTTTATGTTCTAGTGACAACTGTACATTTTGTTTAAAAAAAATGTTTTACTATCTGTCACAGTAACAATGGTCATTGTAGGAGCAGATATGGTGAATTCACCAGTGGAGAAACTAAAAGCAATATAAACCTAACATCCAAAAATAAAAATGAAAAATACCTTTTTAGATGCACTTTAAATTGCAAAATGCCCTGCGTGGCAGTATAATTTAATAAAATGGTGGGAGGAGAAAAGCACCAAGTGCAACATGCAGTAGACATAGTAACCAATCAGAACCCATCATTCTGAGCTGTATTCACGAGGTAATGGTAAATTCTGATTGGTTGCTGTGGGTTAATGGACTTTGCGCGTAGTAGGTTAGACTGCCATTGCTGTCCTCTCCTGAAATTGCTACTTATCTGGTTGTCATGCGTTAATACTGTAGGTCACTGATCTAGAACAAGTATACCAATAAGGGCTTCTGACTTTCACAATCTGCATACTTGTTCTGGGGCAGTTACAAATAAACTACTGAAGCCTGAGAATCAACTGGCATTTCAAGAGGAGGTCAGCAACAGCAGATACCATATTCCTCTTATGAAAGGGTTACTTCAATTCTGGGAGCATGTTTTAAAATAAAGAGCTAAATTCTGAGTACAACCAGAACCCAAACCTGAATCCCTTTTAAAATGGTGAGTTTGCCTAACTCCTATGCTAGACAGCGCGGTTCATTTAGGAGTAGAGCAACAAAGGCCCTAATACCTCTTGGAAGGTGACTTTTCTTTTTTTCTTAACCCGGTTTATACCTACCGGGGTTTGACTTACAGACGATGGGTGGTCACAAACGAGGGCAAACATTTAACCTGACACAAGTGGTTTTAAAGTGATATTAAAGTCAAAATGTTTCTAGGCTGTTTCAAATGCTGATGAAATCACTTACAATGGATGCTGCTTCTTGTTTTTTTAAAGTTTTAGTCTCCTGCATAATCAGCTGGTCCCCTGAGCTCTGGCCCTGATGTCTTGTTTTAGGGTGTCTCCGTTCCCTTGCAGGGTCCTAAGGAGCCACCCTTGTGTGTGCTAGTAAGCTGTGTGTCCACAAAAACACCAAAGCAAGCCACTTCCCTTCTTTTTTTCTGCTCCTCCCTTAACAAACTAGCACATAGACAGATACTGGAGACTGTGCTCTGTCCCTTGTGACCTTGTACTGGAAAGAAGATTCAGGGAATCCGAGCTGAGAGAGTTGGAGCCAGCTGTTCAGAAACATGATGACCATAAGTGCTTGGGCAAAAAGATAAAAAATAATAATTTGCTGGGCAGTGTATATTTGTTTGATCTGAATTCATTATTTTAGGGGAAAAGTGAGAGTTTAACCCCTTCATGACTGACGACGTACATTGTACGTCGCCAGCATCGGGGCTGTTTAAACAGACTCCCGGCAGGACTCTGTTTAAACTTCAAAAGCCGACTATCAGCTTTATAATAGAAGCGATTCTGGCGACTCAGCTGACGCTAAACACGCGATGAACGCGCTACACATGTTGGGTAACGCTGCGCACGCCGGAGTGAGAGCAATAATTCTAGGGCCAGTATTTTTGGGTATCTCTATGATGACCTGTGGCGGCTTTTAAAGCGTTGTCTATGGACTTTGTGGGGTACTGAAGTTTGTTGCAATTGCACACAATTTTTAACGTGGGCATGTTGGGTTTCTATTTACTTGTTGTAACCTCATCTTTTATATTTTATTTTTTAAAAATGGGTATTTTATTGTGTTTTGGGGCATTAAAGTACATTTTTTTACTACATTTTGGGGTTTGATAAGGAGTTGAGCTAATATTGTGCAACATAAAAATTTGCAACTGCAGCCATTTTATTCTATAGGGTCTTGGCTTCCAGAATATATTTAATATTTGGGGGTTTTAAGTAATTTTCAGGCCTAAAATGTGGAATATAACATGGGTGCAAAAAATGAAGAAAAAAAAGGCCTCAGTCATTAAGGGGTTACTACTACTTTAAGCAATAGGGCCACTGTAAAAGGTATATTTCTTTTTACAGAAAGGTCATAGTTTTTGTAAAATGCTGTGTGGCCATTGTCATTACAAATTATGCTCCTATTCCCTCCATTTTTATCTTTGTAGGTTTTAGTTGTGCAGGGATAAGCCCATGTGGGCATATATGAAGAGGTCAGCAAAGGTTTTTCTGTGACAGAAAGCACAGCAGGTTGGACCTGCAGAACAGGTGAGGAGAGGATTTTTTTGTCATCATGTGAGTAAGTGATAAACACATGAGCAATACAACTTATCTTACCTGTCATTACTGTTCAATTTTTTCTATATACACAACATTGTTTAATTGCACCTTATAAAATCTAATCTAGAAAACCTCAAATTTAGCACAATTTGCAAAGCATTAAGCAAACTTTTAATCAATTTTGCTGAATACCTGAACATACTTTATCAGGCTAGGAATGTAGTTTTAAACAAGCTGTTGGCAAGCTTTAATCACTATTGATTACCGTTTCAGTTGATGCCTGCTAAAAGCTTGCTTATACTGTAGCTATAGCCATCTCTCAAATTATGATTTGTAGTAGCTTGTTAAATGTTTTGCAAACACCTGCTAATTCAGTGATTGTGCAGCACAACTGACAAGGGCTTGAATATGGCTGCCCCCATGTACATACAGTATGTAGCTGCATAATTTACATAGGTGCAAGGTTTTTAAAATACTGCACACTAAATGAATAATGCAGACTAGGTTCCTCACTTTCAAATGTATATTTAAAAAACAGACCAATGCCAGTATAGCATTCTCTCGGGCTGACTATAAATTCACTTTAAATTAAATGTGCACCCTTATTTATTTAACTTTAAGCTTAAATAAAGGAGTTGTCCAGGCTTTAGCAATAGTCTGCTTAGTCACCGTGGAAATGAATGTCAAGTGTTTAAATTGGAACAAAATTATCTCCTTTGGCTTTTCTTTTGTGAAGGCCCTATTTACACCAGATGCGTTGGCTTGTGTTTTTTAACGCATGCCAACACAAGGACATCTGAAAATGAAGGAGTGTGAATGGAAGCAGTTCACACCAGTGCGTTGCACTGATGTGAGTTGCCCTGTGCTGAAAAAAAAGTAAAGCATGATCTACATTTTTGCAACAAAATCTGCGTACATCAACTCAAGGCAAAACCCACACCCTTCATAGCTTATTGTAAAATTTAAATGCAAAAACACAATACATGTCAACATTTATTGCCAATGCAAGTGAACACACTTGCGTTGAGTCACATCCAGCACACACATTGCGGTGTGAATACACCCTTAGAGGCACCTGAAATTCCTGGAAATAGATTTCCTAAGACAATGGATATAATTTGCTATAGTTTGAGCCACAGCATTGCCACCAGATATGCAAGAATGTGCCTGGGTCTAAATATCACAAAAGCATTGAGGAGAGAACCCTGGAATAAATCCCGCTAATTTACTTTGGCAAACTGAAGTAATTTTGTCCTTTCAAAGCAGGAAGTGAATGCTCTGTAAGTGTAAGTATTTAAAAATCACAGCATTTTACACCTGACATGTCTATATTATTATTAATCATCATACATAGAGGGATGCATTGGTAGAATTTGAAGGTCCGCTTTAATCATTCTAGCCTTTACTTCTCAATGTATAAGTCATAATAAAGAAATAGGCAACAACAAATATTATAGAGTATAGATGTTTAGTGAGTTTGTGAATCAAAAATTGCATTAACAAAATTCCTGGTCATGTTCTTATACTCATCTGAAACTAGGATGGTAATCCAGGTGTCCCAAATATTATAACATTTTTCATACTGGTCCTTAAGTTGGTGTGCCCATTTTTTAGCTTCCATTGTGTAACAGGATCGTTAAAAGTTAATTTGTTAACTGCTGCAGAGTCACTTTCTGTATGAATTAATTAATTTATTTCAGGTATTTATATAGCGCCGACAATTTGTGCATTACTTTACATAGTTGCACATTCACATCAGTCCCTACCCTCAAGGAGCTTACAATCTCTAATTCCTTTATGACTTTCCAGAAAGGAAGAATTATAGGGCAAGTCCACCAGTGTGCAGATGTGTGCCTATCTGACCACAGCTCCTCCAACACTGATCAGAGTAATTAGGGTAAATTCGTTTTGGTGGCACTCGGATCCTATACCACCTGCAAAAGCGTTTAAAACAGGTTTCTGGGGATTTCAGGACTTTTGGGATAGGAGGAGCACTTTATATTTTTGGGTATCTGAAAGTGTTGTCCTCCGTTCCCTTTCCCAAGCCTTCAGATCATTTGGATCCCGGAGACTCCTTATGGAGCAATAGCCTATACAAAGTGGGTACTTATTTGGCTGTAGACTGTTTTACCAACAATTTATTTCAAACTTGGTCAGTATGTCTTAGGATCTCAGCTTAGTACCCATTCCTGGGAAAAGGTCTGCCAATTGAATAGACCTCCAGCATCCATTGGGAAGGATCCCCATTCTTCCCTGAGTGTGGACACGATTTAAATGTATCACCAAACACCTGGTGTCTCCTTGCTCACCCCACTACCCAAAAAAGGGCCATGGATGCAAATATGGAGAAAGCACCGGGTAGTGTCAGGAGGGTCCTGCTCTTTCAAGTTATTTTGTATAATATGCAAATGTGGGAAACATTTGTTAGGAAATGGGGTTAATTATTTGTTAACTTGATACCCAGGCATGTGCGAGCATGTTGCTGCCATTTAAAGGGGAAAGTAGATGAAGGAATTTAAGCGCCACACCAATAATATAGTCCAGGTACAACTTTATTCCATTAGGATCAGTGGACATTCAAGTAGAGTAGGCAACACTATTGCGGGGTGCAAAACACATCCCTTCATCAAGGCTTGATGAGAGAAATCATATATGTAGACTATAATCCCTGCATCTTGAAAGTTGTATTGCATTGTGTTCGGGGCATAAATAGTTGCCAGGGTGTATTACTGATTCAGGGTGCTTGCGGATCACTATAGCGACTTCCTTGGATTTTCTCCTATGGGAATACTCAAGAACCACTGGTTAAACTTGTTGGTGGGAAGTTTAGGAACCAGTGAATGTGTGAAATGCATTTCCTGGAACATAAGAATTGTGGGTCTGTGTTGCTTGAACACTGTCCATAATCTTGTTAGGAAAGCAAAGCTCTCTTACATCATAGGACGTAAAAGGGTAATGCAAACATGTGAAGAAGATAACACTCTTGACATGGACAAACCACTAAAAATTAAGAGTAATAACATAACATAGCATATCTAGCTAACACACTAGATAGACAGGCTGCCACCATGGATGAGGAACGTTTATCCACAGAAACGGCACCCTTAGCATCAGGAGGTCACAGCACCCACATACTCCTAAGATGCAAGTGCAAAATGGAAGTGTGTGCAGAACCTCAATAGGGGAAATGGCAAGTCCAAATGTACTGTAACTTCTCCTCTCCCAACTCTTCTCGTGGGGCAGGGGAATGAGCAATCAATGAAAGATTGCATCCATGAGTCTGCAAAAGTTAGGGGCAATCTGCATAACCTGTATAGTCAGTGGCGGACCTAAGGAACAAAGGGCCCTGGTGCAAGATTTTTTTTGCCCCCCCCCCCTATATAGTGTCTGAGTAAGTGTAAAGCACAAAATGGGATTGATGAGTCACTTTTGATATGTTAAAGGAGAACTATGGGGTCAGTGTTTTTCCCCATAGTTCTCCTTAGGGTATACTGAGACGCACCAGCCGGAGCGGATACCAACGTAGATGACGGGATCCGCCCAGCTGCATGAGTGACAGCTGGCTCTGCCTATCTAGAGGCAGAGCCAGCTGTACCCGCCCCCTCCCCCGTCCGTTCCGCCAGTCAACGCTGGCAGATCGGAGAGGGGAACCCAGCTCTCCCCCTGTCACGGCAGAGAGCCGTGACAGGATCGAGAGGTGAGCGAACCTGGTATGTGTTCGCTCACCTCCCGATCTACTGAGCCGACCTGTGACAGTCTCATTGTCACAGGTCGGCTAGAACTATGAGGTGAGTGGAAATCACTCATTTGATAGTTCTCCTTTAATGGTGGAAGCAAGGCCTTAGAGAACAATGGATATCTGGGTTCAATGGTTGGGTACCGACCCATGTAAACCCAAACAGTGGCTTGGCACAACTCAAACAGTCACCCACTTCCTTCCAAACTCACCATCCACAAAGCCTATCAGTCTGTAACAATAATAAGCTGATGTACTATCCAGGTTCAGTACTAAAAAGGAGAAAACCAACAGTAAAGGAAGGTTTTACCTTGCTGGACACTGTGTGTCAAACTATTAATGAGGACCCCCTTAGAGGTTTTCAAGCCTCCTGGCAGATCTATGGCTTCCATTGTGCCTGGTCACCCGTATCCCGTCCTCTGCATGTGTAAATTCCAAGGGGCCTTTCTTTGATCTCTTCTCAGAAATACATATTGATGGTAGGTTAAAAGTAGTAAGGAGCATCTCCAAATGTCCCATTTGTTTTTGGCAAGTAGCCTAAAGGGATAGCCCCATGCGTGCATAATACTCGACTTCCTGAAGAGATCCAGTAGAGGGCACAGAAACATTCATAACATTAAATTGCAGCGAGAGAGGTATTGGGGGGGGGGGGG
>NW_017306987.1:164173-165437 GCF_000935625.1 Nanorana parkeri
GGGGGGGGGTGGGAGTTTAGCATTGAAATAGAAGAATGGTTTATCTCTCATGACCGACATTATTGCTTATTTCTCTGTATACCTAAGCAATCTGCAAATTACATCATACAGCCTATTGATATGTAATGGTCTGCTTCTCTGCCAAGCAGTTGTATAAAGATACCCGATTAATGTAGGGAGTAGAGCTCTGGCATTTGTGGCTTCTGTCTGAGCCATTTTTATATGCAGGGCCTGCACAGTTTTCTTCAGATCCTTCCATTTAGTTCCTGTTTCCAGGACCCTTTGTTACGATATGCTTGGTTTCAGCTTTTAACTCAGCAATGCTTTGCTGGTATTTAGCCTCTACTTTGGCAATATATGCCTCCTAAGTCTGTTTTTGTAGGGAGTTCCCTAAGAGACTGTCTTATATGCCAGTGTACATCTGGACCACAGTTGTTCCCTCCATCACCCTCTAAACCCATAGTGCTTCCCCGAAAGGTGGTGGGCAGAGTGACTCACTGTTGATCTCTGGAATTTAGGCTGGTCAGTCCAAAAGCGGGCCTGGTTCGATTCCCCTCAGTGTCTTCAGCCTCTGTGTCTCTCTGGTTAGAAACAAGAAATTGATCACTCCCTTTTTCTGTTTCCCCACTCTCTGTGGAAACGGGTTGTCTGCTCTTCCCTGGCATCTCTTGGCTGATGCTGCACTATGTTACAACGGGTAGTGAATGGGAGCTGCAAGGATCTATGCCCCTACACTCGCATAGCCAGACTACACTCCATATCTGCCCTTAATAGAGTACTAATCCAACTTTCCCCACTTTTTGACAAATCGAAAATGAAATGTTAATGCAGTCTAATGGTTAACACTATATGACCCCGTGACCGACTATGCTCATTGTAGTAGCTCCACAAAGTTATAATTGTCACCCACAGCTCAAAAAAAGAAGTGAAAACAATTTGCATACAACAGATTAGACCATGTTGCAAAATGTGTATCAAATGACAACTTTGTGAATGCAAATCCACATAAAAATACAAGGGGGAAAGCTCCTGTAAGTGGCAAACAATTAGTACATTTCTTCCAAAAATATTCATATAACTATTTTAAAACCAAGAATTCCTTAAAAATAAAGTTACTCAGAAAAACAGCCATGACCTAGTACGTATGGTGTATAATGCATCTCATGCTGTACAACCTGGGAGACATACTGTAATATATTACAGTATTGCACAATCACAAATTGCATTATACCAGAATTTTAGGGGGAAAAAACACACATTTGTC
>NW_017306987.1:165466-198804 GCF_000935625.1 Nanorana parkeri
ACTAGGGATGCACCAATATATAGGCCAAAAATGGCTTTTATGCCATAATGCCCATACAGTGGTGCATCCATTCTTTCTCTCCTTCCTGCTAGGCGCTGCTCTGTGTCCGTCCGAATGTCACAAGTCAGGAAGGAGAGCGGTACAAACACTCAGGGATCAGTGATCGCTGAGGCTGGGTTCATACCTAGGCGTATCGAATATGTGCGTTTGTCGCGCGTTTTGTTTCGCACGGTTTTACCGCGTTTCCGAGGGCTACCTGGCTGTATCCCAATGGATACGTGCGACAAAAACGCCCCAAAGAAGCTCCTGTACTTCTTTGGGCGTAGGCCATTTTGTAGCGCGTTCAGACTGGCTGAGATACGCCCAGGTGTGAACCATACCCATAGGAAATAATGGGATTTCGGTGTTTGAGTGTTTTGCAGAGCGTTCGAACGCGCTACAAAACGCCCAGGTGTGAACCAGGCCTGAGTGTTTGTAAATAATTGAGAACATAGTATGTTTACTATATCCTATCTACATCACCTCCTGTTCATTCATGATTGTCGACATGGTAAACATACTATGTTCTCATGTATTAAATGAAGAGGAACATTCAGTATAGAGGATTCCTGTTTATTGATAACAGGGGCTGCAAAAAAAGAGTTACAAAGTTAAAATAAAAAACATTTTTGGTTTCGGCCTGACATATTTTTTTATTTTGGTTTAGTTTCGGCTTTGAAATTTTAATTACGGTGCACCTCTAATATATACAGTGTGTGTAATTAATATAAATATATATAGACAGTATATTAAAATACTGCTGGTAAAACTGTCCTGAGCTCTGTCTATATACTCTCTCTCCACAGTTTCATGCATGCTGGGGTCCGTGGCTGGATTAACATAGGGGCGGGTGGAGCTCCTGCTCCAGGCCTGTCCCTGCAAATAGGCCCGGCAGAGCCGGCCCGACCGCAATCGCGGCCGACCTGACCCGCCTGGAGCCCGCACTGAACGCCTGAGAGCCCGCACTTGCCTCGAGAAGCACATTGGCCACCTAAGACCAAAAAGACATCAGGCCGTGAATCCAGAGCAACACAGAGTATGTAGCTTCATATTATTCTGCAGTGCTTTACAATGTATTGCTGGGATTTGTAGTCCTCTATTGCTGAGGCTATTATTCTGCAGTGCTTTACCATGTACTGCAGGAATGTGTAGTCCTCTATAGCTGGTGGTATTCTGTAATGCATTACTGGGATTTGTAGTCCTCTATAGTTAGTGGTAACATTCTACATTGCTGTATAATTTATTGCTGGGATTTGTAGTCTTCTATAGCTGGTGGTATTCTGCATTCCTGTGTAATGTATTACTTGGATTTGTAGTCCTCCTATAGTTGGCAGTATTCTGCATTGCTGTATAATGTATTACTAAGATTTGTAGTCCCTCTACAGCTTGGAGTGGGTGGCAGATCTACCAGGGTCGCAGCTGCAAGCGGGCCCTGGCACTCCACCACTGACTCCAAGCTGTAGAGAGACTACAAATCACATCCCGGACAGGAAGAAGAGGACCCTTGTGACCATCGCCATTTCCACAAATAGCCCAACCAGATCCTCAGCACCAGGCCCGTGATGCTCTTAATCTGGCCCTGCTGGGATCTACTGTATTCTACAGTGCTGCCATTTTATTAACTTGGTGCTCTACTGTATCATTGAATCCACAAATGAGGCCTAACTGCAAATGTACTAAGTGACACCCTGACCTTGGACCCAAGATGGCACATTTTTATCTCCAGTACTTTTTGGTGTTGAGTCATTGCAGGCTCTTGAAATATCTGCTGTACCCAAAAAAAGGTTGAGCTTTTTTTTGTTCATTGGCAAAATTCTGTCAACATTTGTCTACAATTTGTTTTAGAAGGTCCTGCTAATGAAAATAAACAAAATGTTAATGCTGAACTGCAGGAAAACATCTAAATACACAGATGAAATACTATACATACAGTATATGTGTGCTGTTTTACCTGCCAAATGATTTTTATTTCTGCCTATTCAGTCCTGAGAGTTACACAGTTCTGGCCCATAACACAACCCTGTCTTTTTTCTCCTCCCCATCAATACCCTGTGACTGGACAGTTAAAGGATAAGCAGCAGACTGAGATATCATCTTTTTGTCAGCCTGCTCTCTCCTCCTGCCAGTGTGGCTTCTTGCACAGCCGTACACCTGATTTGCTCTTTGTGCTGCTTCTCCCTGTAGATTACAAGAGGCTGATACCAAGTTCCCTGCTTGAAATGGAAAAATACATTTAATACATTGACGATAACAGAGTTGCTTTTATTTGTGCTTTTATATCTGCCCGAAGTTTAGCTTTAAAGAAGAACTCCTGGCAGAAATTGTAATGGGCTACCCCCGCACTGCAAGGGTCAGCTGCTCGTTTTTGCCTAGGGTCCAAAAAAGTTATACTCACCCTAGCCTCTGAGCCGCCAGCACTCCCTCCATCCTCTCTTCTCCTCCGCTGCAGCGATGGCATGTCCCTCGGCATCCTCACGTCCAATACACTGTATTAGACATGATGACTCAAAGATTCCTAGACTGCTGCAGAGGAGGGGGAGATGCGCTCCGAAGAATGCGCTTCGGAGTTGGCCGAATTGGAGGTTTAGGCGTGTTTTTTATTTTTTTTTTTACCCCAGGCAAAAAAAAAAACAGGTAACCCTTTCAGTAGTCCCAGTGGGGGTAGTCCCACTGTAAGGATTAATACAATTTCTGCCCAGAGTTACTCTTTAACATTTTACTTTCTAGAGTCTGTACAAAAGGAATTTCTGTGAAATTCAGATAAACATGTACTAAACAATTCATTGACTTTATTGTTTTCTTTAAGAATATTTTCTTGGAGTTTCTTAGAGCAGAAAACTTCCTGTGGATATTACCCCATCGCTCGGCCAGTCCACGATTCTCTGCTCAGCTTTGAAATAATGTTATTTTGTAACTTTGGGGGATGGAAAAAAAAGCGGCCAAAAAAAAGGGAAGAGAACAAAGGAGAAGCCTCAGCTATTTTGAGTCATCTCCCATATCTCCTGTGCTGTGGTGTGCTAATACTGCCATGTAAACTGCACATAAGCCTGACAAAGCTCCAAAGCCACACAACGTATACTGGCTTAAAGGAAAGCTACAGTCCCTTTTGATGTTTTTGTAGATGTACCTGGAACAGCACTGAGCCTGAAATTATTCATTATATATATATATATATGTAAGTAAGTGTTTTATGCTGTTTTTTTTGTTTATAGTTTGAAATGATATCTGTATAATAGGGGCAGCATTATTTGCTCATTACATGCAGTATACAGGCTGTGCTTCCCAGTGTTTATATTTCACTGTTTTTCTCTTGGCATATTCCTTTCACATAGGTGTATCTGATTGAAAGTCGTTATAGTCTGATTTGTTACAATTTAACATACCGTACTCAAATCCCATGGTACCTTTTTCAGTTGTGTGCGGTGTGATTCCGTCGGGCAGGCAGGAAATGGACCGCACTTTGTGTTTAAATTGTAAGCACTGTTGGGTAATGCACTCATTTAGCTGTATATGGCAGGGCTACAGTGATCACACTTGTAAAACACTGCACAAATCTCTCTGCCGCATTTTCATAAATCAGACGCAGGACTGAAAGTGCTTTCAATGTACCTTTAACCCCTGTGACTCTCATTTGCTGTATAAAATGCCAGACAGTTCATCAGATGCTATCCAGACAAACGATGTAATGGTTTTGCCTGTCCAGGTGAGTTTACCTGTATGCTTGGCCCTTTTATTGTGGTCACGTGACTCTCAGGAACTGGGTTGACACTTTTGCACAGTGGAATGCACAAGAGGAAGTATCCCACAGACAGCTCCTCCCACCACTCAATCTGTGCTCTTACTGACACCTTCTCCCCGTGTCTCCCTGGAACACACAAATGGCACTGAAAAAGACAACTGGATGAATTCGGACCCTAATATTGGACCCCAAATATCTACAGTAAGGTCAGTGCATTTTGTATACCTTTTTAATGCATATTGTGTCTGTGAAGATTGTTACAATCATACACAGATCTACAATTTTTTGAGGCACTCTCTTCATTTTTGAGTAGAGTTGTCAATCTGCAGAATTTAAGTAATCGAAGAACTACAATTACCAGTATGCTCTGCTGGCTTCTTTGCTGATCTGCTGGGGAACCACAAGCCACAGTTTCCCTTCAACAGATGTGCATGTCTGTGCTTGCAATTCCCCACAGGCTGGGTGGTGGTAGTTTTGCTTCTATCTGTTTTTATAAGACAGATGTTTCATGCAATATTACCACAGATACAGATCTAAATACAAACTTGTTCAGTCTGATATCACAGCTGTCATTGTACAAAATATACTTCTTTATCTTCTGCTCCAGTCTCGTTAAGCAACTAAGTTCTGACCAAACATTTCATAGAGCCTAAAGTCAATACAGAATTCTAGTGTTTTATTCATCTTGATATTTGTATTCAATAGAAACTTAAATGTAAAAAAAAAAAGTAAATACAGAATTCTCACTTAATCCATTTATGTTACAATGGCCTATCCTAAAATGGCTTAGATTGTTTGTTTATGTGACAGAATAGTATAGAGGAGAAAAGCTCCGATTCAATCTGTGTATTATCTGACATCCTTACTGATGTCACAGGTTATCTCAGTCCTAAACATCAGAAAACCAAACTAGGATGGAAATACAGAAATGCAAGATTTCTCCCACTATTTGTCCCTTCTCCGGAATAGGGATCCATTCACACCCTAGCATTGTGCTGAATGCACAGTATCTGTAGTGCAGTGCATTCTTGGTGTGCTGGTACATTGTCATTCACTCAGAACGGCATTCAAATGCACCTCACATGCATTGTGATAGCAAAATGTAGGACATGCATTACTTTATGCACTACAGAGCACAATATGGCAGTACCATTCATTGTGCTGCAATGCACAGCTGGCAGAAGGCGCACTGGGTTGCCATTCAATGCACCAGCGCATGGTGCTGAGGGTTTATCTTAACGCTGTGGTGTGAATGAGCCGTAAAACATAGAAAAATAAAAAACAGATTTCAAAACCAATGAAAGTTCCCCACAGATAAATTGTTCCTAAGTAGAATTTATATTTATTGTGTCTGGAATAGTATTTTGTATGTTAGGTTAGTTTTGTTCCTGCATGTCGGACAACCAATCTCTCTATGATCTAAAATATTTTGTATCCTTCCGGGCTGAAGATGTTGTTTCAAGCAGAATTTCAGCCAACCCACATGCAATATCTGAACTAAAGATGAAAAGACCAGCTTTGTCGGGGCTTGTACTCAAGTTAAGGGCATACTTACTGTGTGATGGATTTCAAAACTTTGTATACCGGCTCGGTGAAGAATGGTTTGTGACTAAATGTATTTAAAATGAAGCTGATGACTAAGCCTGCCTACAAGTTCAACTTCTTCATCAGGTTTTTACAGTCAACGTTCTTGCTTATTGCTCCTCTAAATTATACATTAACTAGTCTGTAGTCGGAACTCCTATAAAATAGACTGACAGAGAGAGATAAGGTTTAATAAGGGTTTTAGCTCCAAGTACAATGTACGTAAACCATTTTATCTTTATTGCTATTCCTCTGGCCTGGGGCACAGGAAGCTACCTGTGATAGCTGCAAACCATTTTTCTGTGAGTCAGGACCGGTTCACACTAGCCTGGCTAGGCTAGTCTGTTCCTGGATGCACCTTAGATGTGTCCACGGACAGTGATCTATTCTTAACTGAATGTAATCGCATCACGTGCAATTAGTGTCGCTTTAATCATTGTCACTTATTCATTAACTTGAATGGGTGACGGCGGCCAATTCTAAGTAGCATATTTGGGATTCCTGTTGAAGGAATTTGTAGGTATCTGCCACAGGAATCCCTAAAAGCACCTGCACACTAGAGTGCTCAACTGCAAGAATTTATTTTGTTTAGCCCATGCAACCTTTTTATACAAAATAAAGCTGCTGTATATCAGTTTTACCTGTTACCTACTAACGGAAGCCTGTTTTGTACATTCTCCTGAAGTCTTGAGTAGTGATGGGCTGGATGTTCGACTCAAACATCACTTGTTCGAGCGTTCGCCAAAATGCAAGAACTTTGTGGGATGTTCGTGGTCTGTTCGACTGCGCAACATCCCACAAGGCAATGCGCCTTCTGAAGCTCTAATTGGGTAAAGGCGTGCACCTGACCACAGGTCAGGTGCAAGACTTTGCCCAATCAGGGCTCAGTACACTGTTAGAGCCATGATTGGGCAAAGTCATCCTGTCAGATGATGTCAAACTACACAATTGGGGCGGAGCTAGCTTTCACCACTAGCTCCGCCCAATTGTTTGTTTTGCCGGCAAAATGCCATTATGCGGCGGGAGTCCGCGGGGAGAGGACGGGACGGCTGTCGTTATTTTTTCAAATTATTATTTCTATTTTATTGTTTTATTTTTTATTTGGTCTTGTTGTCGTCGTGGACAACGCTGGACGCCGTGACTGACCATGGATTATGTCGGTGAAAACATTTATTGGGTTTTTAACCCCTTCGTGACTGACGACGTACAGTGTACGTCGCCAGCATCGGGGCTGAAAAATAAAAGACTTGTCAAAAACATGTCTGGACTTTTTAATAACTAGTTTATTTAACCCATTAGTGAATGGGTAGGGGTACAAGTACCCCTTACTCATTCACAAAGGGGGGCCGGCATCTGGGTGCTCCCTTAATTAAAGGGGTACCCCGATGCAAATAAGCCCCCTTGCCCGCAGACCCCCACAACCACCAGGTCAGGATTGTGGGGAAGAGGCCCTTGTCCCCATCAGCATGGGGACACCCTCCCAATGCCGAAGGCATGTGGCCTGGTGTGGGAGGGAGGGGGGGGCGCTTGCTCCCCCCCCCCTTTCCGGCCCTGCCAGGCCTATGCTTGGATCAAGGATCTGGTATGGAATTTTAGGGGGAACCCCATGTTTCCCTCCCCCCTTTAAAGGGGTTCCTCCTTTAAAATCCTACCAGACCTTAAGGGCCCGGAATGATTTTAAGGGGAAACCCCACACACTTTTTTTTTATTTTTTACACGGGGTCCCTGCTAAATATTCCTACCAGACCTTAAGGGTCTGGTATGACTTTTAGGGGGAACCCTACGCCTTTAAAAAAAAAAAATGGTCCCTCCTAACATTCCTACCAGACCTAAAGCGTCTGGTATTGTTTGGGAGGTGGAACTGCACGCTTTAAGAGTTTTTAAAAAAAAAATCTTTTTTTTTTCTTTAGAAATGTCAGTTTGCTGCTGCAGGTTCTATACATCATACAGATTTGCCTCTTTACTTGCAGGTTAAGGGGACCCCCCAGGCACGATATTTGAAGGAATGTTTCATTTTGATGGTTACCCTGTGATGTTAAAAGTGATGTTACAATCACTGCTCCTTTAAAAACATTTTTTATTTAATTGATTCCTGTCCCCTAGTGCAGTACCCAGACTCCCATACACTTTTATGACCAATAACTTGCATATAAGACCTCTTAAAGGGGACAATCGTTTTTGAAAGTTCTACCCCCAATGACTTGCATTGAGTTCGAATTCAAACTTTTCAGACGTTCGAATATGAACCGAACTCGGGCCTGTTCGGCCCATCACTAGTCTTGAGAATGCCTTTTTCCCTTGAGAGGTGGTCCCAAACAGGGTAAAATCTCATAACACTAATATAACCCAATGGGTGTTGCATATGCCCCTTTCACACTAGCTGCGTTAGTGATGGCGTGTATAAGCATACTGCAGCCTATTCATTTCAATGGAGCGCTCTATCTGCTGCAAAAAAAAGCTCATGCAGCAGTTTGTGAGCTTTGTGTGTTTTGTTTTTTGACCATCCATTTGTCACATGTTAATGTTTGCACCAACATCTACATATGTGTAGAGATTCTTTCATCTGTTCATATACAGTGTTAAGTGTTTCCCAAATCAAGCTCTATTTGAACCAATATATTTTGCATCAACACCTCAAAAGAGCACCTTGCTCTGTGTTTTGGGAGATTCTCCAATGTATAACATACACAGCAGTGTTTGTAACCCTTTTTATTTGCAAAAAGGTGTCAGCCTAGCTAGCCTGTTTTTTTTTCTTTCTTTCCATACAGGGACAATAATTACACATGTGGTAATTTATATAATTTATTGTGATATGGTCTGTTCCACACATAAGGCTGTATTGGAATCAAAATGCAAATGTAACATCATGCAAACACCTATAAGAACACGATGCACTGGAGTTGTGTTCTTGAGAGGCACTTCAGCAAGTGATACACATTACAGTATTTGAAAACCTTGGCATTGTGTAGAGAAGTCTCTCCAGATTAAAATCCTTGAATGTTATCTATAGGCTAGAAGACCAACTAAACCATTTTCTTCATGAAGAAATCTATAATTGAACATATGGTCGTATCCACAAGTGCTGGCTTACAGTGTAGGTATTGTCATAGCTGAGGAGTTATGCAATCTAAAGCAAAACAAAGCTTGCAAGATGAACGTCTCATTAAGGCAAATCGCTTGATGTTTGTAGAGATGCTTGAAATATATATGTAGACACCTACTCCAAGTGGAAGTTTTGACCAGCCAAATATAGTATATAAAATAGCTACTATTCAAGAGACTTAACATATAGTCCATATGATATTGTCCAACATACTACTATCCCGATCTGTCCACTCTCTGCTTCTAGGATGGTGTTGTTTCTGTACAATGTAGAGCACAAATTGCCATCCTGATGCTTGTGAATTAGAATATAATTGTGCGGGTCTAAATAAACTAAAGAACAAAAGAATGTGGCACAGGTACATAGATTAAGACTCTTAACAAAACAACGTTTTTTTCCACTGCCCCGGGTAGAGATTATCGTACGACAGAGCAAGTAGCAAGTGATGTAGATCACTTCCCATTCATTCATAATTGAGGATATAGTAATCATACTATGTCCCCAATTATTTACAAACACTCAGCGATCACTGATCGCTGAGTGTTTGTACCGCTCTCGTTCCCCACACGCTGTCACAGCAGGCTGAGCAGGCAGAGCTCAGCCTGCTGTGACAGCGCTGGCTGTGTCCGCCCCCACACCGCTCTGCTGATCTGTGGCAGGAAGCTGAGCGGTGCGCGGAGGAGAGACGCCGGCCGCTCACAGCGCTCTATCAGTGCATCTCTAGTCTTTGGTTATAGTCCCAACATAATGCGTTTTTTGTAAAAATGTCCCCTTGAAAAACGTCTGAATATCTATTAATGATTCCTTATTTCATAAGATTTTTAAACACATTCTAATGACAATATTTCCATCCTCATCAGCTGCTTTGATTACTAAATTCATGTTAGATAGACTGCTTCTTGTTATGGCGTTGAGGTGTTAAATTATAATCTACTGTAGGGTAGAGCGTAAAGCTGGCCATACACTGCTTAGATTTTCAAAAGAACTTTCGTACGAAAGGACATTCGTTAGACTTTCTATTAGTTGATGAGGTCAAATTGACCGATTTCCACTGTAGTTATAAAAAAAAGTTAAAGGAGCAAGATGGAAAACTTTTCTTGAACAAGCGAAATTCCAAAATTTGAATGTTAAAATCAAGCAAAATTTTGATCGACATTCATCATGTGTCGAATGGCATTATCAGGTGGTAAAGAAAGATCTTTTGTACGAACATTTGTTCGGAAATCTACTAGTGTATGGCCAGCTTTAGCTTCTTGATGTTGTGAACAACTAAACTTACAAAGGCTGCCAAGTTGGTATTCATGGAAATTACATAGAGGGCCATTTTTCATTTTGTTTGTTGTATTGCAAGTGGGCTCATCCTCTGTTACCTTCCTCCCACAATTCAATAAATATCTGTATTCCTTTATACTCGTATGACCCCCTGTCATAAATTGAACCCCCTTAGGGATTTTTTTCTTCTTTTTTAAATGTAAAATGTATTTTACATGGTAAAAAAGGATGTCTTTCTGGGAGCCAAGTTAATTGCCGCAGACCTTAGCTGGTAACCTTAACGGCACTAGGCCTGATAAAAATGCAGACTCCGTGTCTATGAGCAGAGCTGCCAAATACTGTCAGATAGGCAGGCACAGTGGCCCGGAGCTCTGCTCAGAGAGGCTGAGCCTGCACTCTCATCAGGCTCAGTGGCACTGAGAAGTCTCAGCTACTGCACCTCTCTGTGTGACAGGCACAATGACCAGGCAGGAAGCCCAGTAACAAGAGTCTGTGGTGTTACTGGACAAAGTTCCCCATACACACTCCAGCCTCCACCCCTCACAGTGACTCCCTGAGAGCATTCTGAGGCAGTCGCTTCAACTGGCCCCATGGGATACATAGCCTTGTGTCTTTTATAGTCTTACATTTATCCCTCATTTTTGAAGGACAAACGGATAATCCTTTCATCAGTAACTCTTCTTTGTATCTGGATAAAGGTTGTGAGGATAAATTATTTAATTCTGTATATTTAGCTTCTGATCTTATAGGAAGTGAGCAGGTTTTCTATTCTGTGGCATTCGTGCCACATGTTTCTCTACACTGTACAGTCAATACAAATGAATAAAAGGATCCTTAAGTGTATAGGTCAATCCCTGTTTTGGCAACCTACATTATTAGAACATTTGGTACTTGCTTCATTCACACTTGCCACTTGTGTTTTTGTGCTCTATATGAAGAGAAATATTGGTCAGGCTAGATGCTGTGTTTATACTTCTAGATAGGTTGGGTGACCTGTATTTACGTATGTATACATGCATATGCGTTTAGGTTCATCTGGTACCAAATCCTAGCATCATGTGTTTACACACATTTACATGTGTTCATTTGGAAGTTAAAATCGATTCCTGGGTGCACCCGACACAGCTAAACTGACTGCGGATAAAAACATCTAAATGCACAGTTGGAATAGATTCATTGGAAATCATTAGCTGCATATTTATGCATTTAGAAAACCATTTTAAATGCTTATAAATGCATCTTATTGCACTTAGTGTGAATGTAGCCTAAAGAGGGAACGTGGCATATACAACACGGATCAGGCTTATTCTTTTTTGTCTGAAATGGTTCAGGAGTCTGTATTGTACTTGTATGAATATAAGCAGAACTGCTTTTAGATGTGTAGCAATAAATATATGTTTTACTAACATTGTACATCAAACCAAAAACCCTATTCATCCTTATCTCTCTCACAGATTGTTATTGCTGTGTATATCCCTGATTTCTTGTTCAGTAACACTTCTTGTTCAGTTGACACTCTGTAACAGGGTGTCACCAGAATGGGAAGTAAGAAAAATCTTACTAAAGTGGACATGGCAGTAACAAAAAAAAAAATCTGTCAGCCATGTGAACTGTTCCCCACTTCATCCAAATCTAAACAGAAATGGCTGGAGTTAAGCTGGCCATACGCTGTGCCTAAGGATATAAACGAGAACAAAAAGCTTGATTCAGCATTTTAGAATTGTTTTGGACCGTCTCCTAACAAAAGTCAGAATGTGTGGCTAGCTTTAGGCTTTAACCCTTTCGCTGCCAAGGATGTACGTCGTACGGAGCTACAAAAGTGCTTCCAGCTGGCCAGCTCAGTACGTCGTACGGACCTGGCATTTACAGTTCTACTATAAGCTGATGGTCGCTTTAGCGACCATCAGCTTATAGTAGAACTGTTCAGCAGAACTAGTACCCAAGTCTGCCACCAAAAGAGCACTCTCATCTAGGGCTTCCAAAATTATGTAAGTGTGCGTTTCAAAACACGGTCAGGGTTGCTGGAAATACAACAGCACATATATTATGTATTTTGAGCTGTAGATGGCGCTGTAGTGCAATGCTAGTCTTTGTATGGTTATGCTTATCTATGATATACACAGGACGTTCTCTTTGTATGCTGTACAATGCTGTATTCTGATATCATATTCTTCTAAGCAAGTAAAACTTAATTCAGCATTCCTCAAGATCTCCATGCTTCATCTAAACACATAACCAACAGGTTATTGGCCCAGGCACTAAACAGAACACTGCAAGTCAACAAGAGCTGCTTCCAAGCTACTGAAAGATGGCAAGCTGTTCAGATATGAAGTTTGTAATAGCAAAGCTCAACAATACTAACTACCAGCTATGGAAGTTCAAGCTTGAAATGCTGTGAAGCAAAGACAACTTGTGTCAAGTACTGAGTACACTAATGGTCCCGCGGACGAATTGAACAGGCAAGTAAAAGCAATTATAAGTCTGCTAGTGGAAGATAACCAGCTCATCCACATAAGAAAAGAGAATACGGCTAAAAGTATGTGGACTGCATTACAAAAACTGCATGAGCGTTTAAACCTAAACGATATCTGCTACGCAAGCTACATAAGATGAGGCTAGAAAAAGGCCAGTTGTCTTATAAGCAAGTTGTCTTATAAGTTCACACCAACACATTTCATAGGACATGTATTTTTGCACAGCCCAGCATGTTGTGATGCGGTATAACACTCCGTGGCATGCTGCCACACATAGAGTTAAATGTCAGGTTCAATAAACTTTGAAAAAAAAATACAATGCACACCTCGTTTGTTTGGGCCTGTGTTGATGGCATCAGCTTGAGTCAATTTAGACAAAGACCCGATTCACCTCTATATTTTAGGTGCGATTAGGGATTCTTGCATCAGGAATGTGCGATTCCCTGCATCAGGAATCCCTAATCTGCCATTTACAAGCAGCAGCTGTCACCCATTCAAGTTAATGATTGGATGAAAGTGACCAAATTTGAACGCTGGCACACCGCATGTAATCATATACGATATGATTACATGCGGTTAGGAATCAATCACTACCCCTGGACGCATGATCGATGCATCCAGGGAGAGTGATTGAATCCTAACCGCATGTAATCATATCGTATATGATTACATGCGGTGTGCCAGCGTTCAAATTTGGTCACTTTCATCCAATCATTAACTTGAATGAGTGACAGCTGCCACTTGTAAACAGCACATTAGGGATTCCTGCTGCAGGAAATCACAAGTTCCTGACACTTGCCAGGGGTAGTGATGGAATCCCTAATCACACCTAAAATATAGGTTTGAATGGGGCCTTTGAGTTCACGAACAGGTGCATTTGACATGCTACAAGTGGGTTTTCCACCCCATAGACATATATGAGACAAGCCATACAGGTGAGTGTGTCCCCCCACTTCTTTTATAGGCCAAGATGTATACACGTCTAGATCAAATATGCATGTTCATGGGACAATTTTATTTGTAACAAAGTTCATTCTATCTGGCATCTGTAGGCCTACACTTCAATCTGTAGGCCCAAAAATTCCTTTTCTTTTTCAGCAAATAGTTCAGTAACAATTAAAGTGAACCTCTCCACTCTCCACACACATACTTCTTGTTTCTCAAAATTGTATGTAGACACAACTATGCTATTACTGATATTTTCAACAGCTAACCCCTCAACTTCATCTCAAACCATTCCCTCTGGTCATTAATGGATGTCAAAAGCAGAGACACATGGTTGCCACAGGAAGGGCAAAAGTGTATTTGATGGGTGGGCTGCGATTGACAGCTTGGCTTAGCCTTCAAAATTGACATAAGTAATAAAATACAGGTACATTGAGGGGGATTTGTCAAAACTGGAGCAAACAGAATCTGGAGCAGTTGCCCAAGGCAACCAGTCAGCATCCACCTTTCATTTTCAAACCTTAAAGTGACATTAAACCCTCAGATTTTTTAACATAAACCAATACTGTAATGTGCGCCTTACTGTAATCCATGGTTGTTTCCCTTCTCTTTGCTGCTCTTTCTTTTAAATCTGTATCTCTTCTCATGCTCTGCAGAACTTCTGTTTTGCAGCACACTGCCTTGTCTCTGGAATGGATACATGGTGTCTGTGTGTAGGTTTGTAACCTGAGCCAGCACTACAGGAAGAGGCACTGAGCTGCAAAGGGAAGTTCTCCCCAAGCATGGGAAGACATGAGGATTTAAAAGGAAGAGCAGCAAAGAGAAGGGAAACAACCATGTATTACAGTAAGGCACACATTACAGTATTGTTTTGTGTTAAAAAATCTGAGGGTTTAATGTCACTTTAACTGAACAACCGAAGAGAGAAGCTGATTGGTTGCCACAGCCAACTGCTCCAGATTCTTCTCCAGTTTTAATAAATTCCCCCCAATATATTTAAAGCTGCTGCATCAGCTCACACACGGAGCATTAAATAAAATGCACCTGTATTATATTATGTTATGTATGCCAATGAGTGAGGCTTGGAACCTAACTTCCTCACTTTCCACTGACTTACATTATTTACTGGGTTTCAGTTTACACCAGTCTCTATTTAGAACCATTCCTTGTTTTGAGAGAGGCCTGGAACTCCCACACTTCCCATTGGCATGCATTCTATATTTTGTTTAAATTTACAACTCTCCCAGAAAAAGGTGCGATTCTGAATCCGTGCAAATTGAGCTGTTGTAAACCGAGGGCCTCCTGTATTGTGTATGTTCACATCAGTCCCTGCCCTCAGGGAGCTTACAATCTAAGGTTCCTACCTCACATGCATACATACACACATTAGGGCTGATTTAGACAGAAGCCAATTAACCTACCACATGACTTTGGGGTGTCGGAGGAAACCAGAGTACCCAGACGAATCCCTCACAAGCAAAGGGATAACTTGTGTACTTGCAGAGGCAGGCTTTGCTCAGAAAAAAAAAATAAGATTTATATTTTTGCACATTTACTTCATTGTGAAAAAGCAAACACATTGATTTTGTGTTAACCAAGTCATGGTTCTTCTAAAGTGTTCTTCTGATGTGACAGTTTAGGGACAAACATTCACTCCTTACTAGGAACTCTCTTCTCTTTATAGATTAAGCAATAGTCTTGTTTCTCAGAAGAAAAACAAAAAAGAAGCCAGATTCACAAACAATAGTCAGGAATTGTGCTTTCCTCAGCTTTTTTGTGCAATTTTCAAAGAATAACATGAGTCTGCAAATTAGTAGGACCAGGTCTTCTAGAATTCTGCGATGCCTTGATTGCAGCTTGACTACTGCACAAAACTTTCACTTCCTGGTACTACAGGGGACCTGCCATACAAACTTATAACATCTTACAGCCAGAGTAAAAAGTCAAATACTGTGCACCTTTTTTGTTTTAGCAGTAACACTCCGCCTGTAATACCCGAGTTAAACTTGCTGTTGGTCTGGAGAGAAAAAGCCAAGAGTGTGGTCATTTAGAGCCAGTCAAGATGCTGTAGTGCATGATAGGAGATTTCAGCTGTGCATGAAAGTTTCTTAGGGGTGGAGAAAGCGTGCTATTGGTAGTATGTGCCATTACATAGTCATACCTGCTTTGTTGGTAAATAGATTAGAGTCAACACAGCTGTGGCAGGTAGCCATGCTATATACTGTACAGCAGGGGCGCCCACAATTTTTCACCTGGAGATCTACTTTTCTTTTCAAATGACGAGCTCAATGAGATCTACCAACGAAAAAACACCTGCATTCAGGGCGTGGCAGTGCATTGAAGTCCATAGCACTGCAGCCACGCCCCCAGTGCAATCGCCGCACCAGGAATGCAGGCACATTAGTGCCTGCGTTCCGGTCCAATGCGATCTGCAAAAATGCTGCATTTTTGCAGATCGCGCTGGACCGGAACGCAGGCATTACTGTGCCTGCGTTTCGGGTGATCACACTGAGAGCGAGGGGCGTGGCTGTGGTGCCATTGACTTCAATGCACCGCCACGCCCCCTCCCGCCCCTGAACGCAGGGAGCTGGCTGGCTTGTGTTCCAATGCGTTCTAGAGGACCGAACACTCTGGAACGCAGACTTTGTGGTGTGAACCAGCCCTCTCTTCTCTCTCTCCTCACACTCTATTTCTCTCTTACCTGTTTCTCTCTGCTGTCTCTTCTCTCTCTCTCTGCTGTCTCTCTTCTCTCACTTTCTCTACTGTCTCTCTCCTCTCTCTCTGCTGTCTCTTCTCTCACTTTCTCTGCTGTCTCTCTCCTCTCTCTCTGCTGTCTCTCTCACTTTCTCTGCTGTCTCTCTCCTCTCTCTCTGCTGTCTCTCTCCTGTCTCTTCTCTCACTTTCTCTGCTGTCTCTCTCCTGTCTGTCTTTTCTTACCTCCACTGCAGCAGCTTCCCGAGTCTCCTCTCTCCTTCCCGTCTGCGGCATCTGACACACTCAGCCGCACGAGCACGACGAGAGGACAGGACACAGGTCAGTGAGCCGATCGCGATCTACCAGTGTTCGCTTTGCGATCTACCTAATGGGCACCCCTGCTGTACAGTATATCAATATTCGGAGGTAAAAATTAGTATGCAGTTCAGAAATCATCTAGAACAAGCATACAGCCTGTAAAGTCTTAACAGTTCAAACTCCTGTGCTGCTTGTTCACTACAATGACATCCCCAGTATCCACACTTTTAAATGACACATTGGCGATGGGAGCCGCTGGTTTAAGTGGCAATGAGTGTCACAGGAGTGAACAAAGTGACCAATAAAAAAAACTGAAGAAAAGCTTGGGTTTTTGTAATCGGTCATTTTCTCTAACATGTAATCCATTTTGCTGCAATCAATATCTAATCATAGAATTAACAGACTGCATACAGTTTGAGCCTAGAGCAACTTAGTGCTGCTCTTTGCACAGCTCACAATCCATAGCCTGCAGTTGTTTTCCTGCAGCCTCCCCTTCTCTCCCCAGTGAGTGTTAATAATGTAGCACTTTTGGCACTGGTAGGGTTAGGAGGATCTAAACAATTTAATTCACAGGTTTGGGGATCTGTGTAACCTATAGAAAAACTGTCACTAAAGGCCTTGGGGGTTACCTCTAAGCATTTATATCTTGATTATACATAGATGGCGGGGGCTGCAGGGTTACATGCAAGGTCCAATAACTAACCCTCTGACCATAACCCTCCCCCTCCCCTAGGCACAGGTAAATTATTACAATATAATTACAATCAATCAATCCACCCCCCACCCGCTCCCTGATGTGAGCCTTACAGCCAATCTCTTAAGCACTTCCCAGAAAGATGCAGAGTATCAGATTCAGTCAAGGCAGTTAAAGAATATATATCGGGAGTGGATAACTTCTAATCGCCATTTTATTTTATAATTTTAATCTTATAATTTTTTACCTTTTATTATTATTTTAATTTTTTTAATCAATTTTTAAAAAAAACGTAACTGTATTACTTAACTGTCATGCAGGAGCTAACAAGTGAATAAAGTTCTCTTTATTGAACCTGTCTCCTCCAATACAGGAGTTCTAGCACTATGCTGGAGCTCCTGTGACTGCCGACATGGGAAGGTTGCGAGTGCAGCTCACCCCTCGCACTGTTTACATGGAGCAGAGCATAGAACGGACATTCTCTACCCTGCTCCGCCCTCTCTAACCTGAGGATCAGCAAAGATAGGTACATGGCGGGGGGGCCTCGGGGAGAGGACACAGCCCGCGGGGAGAGGACGCAGCTGGGAGGACAGAGCAGGAAGATCTCCAGGGAGAAGAGAGAAACAGGGCAGGGGGCGGCGGGGGGGGGGGATGGACCTGCAGTCTTATTACAAGTGATCTTGGCAACATTGCCAGGATAACTTTTATAAACAAACGAGCTGCTTCCCAGCTCTACAGTTAGCCCTGCTTGCCCAAAGCAGGGCTAAATGTAGAAAACAACTTACCGCCCAGAACTGCATGTCCCGGGCGTTGGGAGATTCTTCACCCCTGGCCTTGTGGGAAATTCGGCCTGCATATAGGCTGCATGACACAGTGGATATTTCCAAACCAGTTTAACTTATATGTTATCTATTTAGACATCTTTTCATTGTTTTGTTTGACAACTGTTGACGGCATTACATGCTTTGACATGAATATAGTGCAAAGACTTTGCAAAACCTAACTTACCAGTATACTCAATATAACAATGGGAAAAGACAAAAATAGATAAAAAGCTTTGAGTTTGCTTTATTTACTCAATAAAGGAAACACATTGTTAAAATGTGTGCATAAAAAACATTCTGTTCTCCCATACACTGTATGTAGACATTTATAGAAAGGGTTATTTGTGACGCCTAAAATGAAAGTTAAAGTTTCTATTTTTGTGATGTCAGAGGACAGATGGGTTTACGTAGACAACACAAATGCTTCATGGCCACTTTTGAAAGACCGCTCGTTAAAGAAAATGTCATCTTTTACACCTCCGTCTCATTGGTGGCATCTGCTCTTTTGGTACCGGCTGCATAAATTGGGTCAGATCAAAAGGATTATTTCAACTAAGGCACATATAATTCACTGCAAAGTAGGGTACACATGATGTGAATTTCAGCCAATTAAGGAATCTGCTGAAACTCACTCCATGTGTACCCTAGTCCATCAGCAGAAATCTATTATTAGCCAAAGGAACATGTTGGGAATTCTTTGGCCGAACAGTGCTTGCAGCAAATCAGTCTGTCCGCCATGGATGGAGGAATCTTTTATATTTTTTTTGTTCAGGCAGCAGGTTGATCAAAGAAAATATGAGCATTTATACCCAGCTTAGGGCTCCATTCACACATGGCATTTGTGGAAAACCATGCGGCTAGAAACCGCATAAATTTTAACATACGTGCGGAATATTCCCAGAATATCGCACTTGTACTTTTTTTACGTTATGTGCGTTTTCGTACTGGCCGGATGTTGCACACGTGTGAGCAAGATACATTTGGATGAACTGTTTTTTATGTTTAGCACATTAACGCTAATGTGTGAATGGTGCCTAACTGTCAGCAAGGATTTATACTATTCCTATGGAAGATAAGGAGCTTGTAAAGCTTCACTGATGGTTACATGTTACCCTTTAACTAAAACTTGACCTTACAGTTGGACAATGACTACTTCAAATTGTGGTTCATAGCCTTTCCTGATCTATTAAAGAAATTCAGTGAGAAGTCTTGTAAATACTCGCCAGCAGGGGTGCCATGACTTAAACCACCCACTGCTTGGCTAAAGCTCACAGTGAAACTGCTCTTAGGCTACAGTCCTTGAGAGCTACATTGCCTTATTTTGAGAGTAACCCTGCTTGGAGCAGTTCACCCTTTTTCTTAGGGTATCACTTTGTGAGGTGTTTGAAAATGTTTTGAGGGTGCAGATCTGCCTGACCTGGTTCAAATGGTACCATTAGTGGTAGCTGCTTGTTGGCATGGTCCAGAACGTACCAACAGATGGTGCTGCTTGGCATTGTTTCCAGGGTACCACCAGTTTGATCTGCTTGGCCTGGTTCAGCTGGTACTTTTTGCCATCTTAAAGTGTGTGGAATATAATTGGTTTTAGGATCTTTACTGTTCTAGATTATTAATAGCAGGAACACATTACTTTTTTTCTTATCTTTGATTATATCTGTTTTGTATTCAGAGTGGACAGCAGCTGGCAAGGCATCTTAGGTTGTGAATTTTCTGGACAAATACAGTGAGGGGAATTTATCAAAACTGGAGCAGACAAAATCTGGAGCAGCTGTGTACGGCAACCAATCGGCATCTCTGGGGAATTTTTGTGTTTTGTATTGTTTGTAAGCCTTCCCAATGTGCGCCCTGCTATAAAGGCTGGTTATAGATTCATGCATGTACCATCTTTTGTAGTTTGACTATTTCTGGTTTGGGGGACGCACTGGAGTCCCAGCGTGCATTTTTGGTTGCTGGGCCTCCAGTGCATCCCTGCACCTTATTAGGGAGGAGTTGGCTACCTCCAGGTACACCTGCATGTAATTTATCGACTTCATTAATATGCTCACACTTGGAGACTCGGATACATAGAGTTAGGACCACACTTTGCAGAGGTGCCTTGGCGTGGCAGTGTGGCTTCTACATATTTTTGGCCAAAAGTTTGTGCAACTAAAACCTCTGATTTTAACGCATACTGTTGACAGGGCAATTTGTTTGGTTGCAGGCTAGCTGGCAGGTTGAGGCTGGGGAATTTTTGTGTTTTGTATCTCCTCTTTCATTTTCAAATCTTAACTGAACAACTGAAGAGAGAAGCTGATTAGTTGCCCAGTGCACCTGCTCCAGATTTTGTCTGTTCCAGTTTTGATGAATTCCGCTCAGTGTTCCTTGGCAAATACAATCTATCAGCTTGCTGAAGTATGCTATGCACAGTAGACAAAAAAAGTAGTAAGCGCACTCCTCTGGGGACAATTGGAAATATGTTAAAAGACTAATGAGGGGGAGCGGTGTGCAGCCTCCATGAACAGGGAGAGGAACCCCGTATATAAGACAAAGAAAACTGGAAAAGGAAGCGCTACTACCCTATAGAAAAAGTGTGGTCACAATAATTAATAAAATGTAATGGCTAACTCTCAATTGTAAGCATCAAGGAAAAATGGAAGTAACTCACTGTTGGTAGTTCTGTATCTGTCCAGAAGGTGGCGTGGGGGGGGGTTCGGGGGAAGCAGTGGACAATAGTGCTCAATCGAATAGGTCTGGGGTGGATGGTAACTGTGGGATGTACCATAGGGCGAAACGGCGGAACTCAGCTGGCCAGGCTGAGCCTGCTCGAATCAATGAGAGAGCGGCGGAGGATGCCGCTGCAGCACTGTCACTTCAGCCGCAGCTCGCTGAGTCTATCTGTCAATGGGGAGCACAGTGGGATGACAGTGTGACGTCAGTGAGGGGCTGGGAGGCGGCTGTCCAATGGTTGGCTACGCGTTTCGATGCCGGTGCCTCTTTCTCAAGCCGTACAAGGAATTCAAGAACGAGCGGGAAACTAGAACAATTTATTTAAATGTGACAGGTGGGCGGGTGCACCTCCCGTGTCGATTCCTGGCTGGTGCAGAGTTAAAGGGAGGTGTGGTTTGCGGCTAAGACATCGTATTAATTAAACTGTTCTAAGCAGATAGAACGTGAAGGCATGTAAAATCATGGTGGTATGTTCAAACTCAACATATATTAGTCTGTATCTGTCCACCTTCTGGACAGATACAGAACTACCAACAGTGAGTTACTTCTATTTTTCCTTGATGCTTACATCTGAGAGTTAGCCATTACATTTTACCCATTATTGTGACCACACTTTTTCTATAGGGTAGTAGCGCTTCCTTTCCAAGTTTTCAATGCACAGTAGACGCAGCTTTACAATAGAGTTTTGTTATGTTAATGCTCACAAAATGCTGGGAAGGTGGACATCTGGTACCCAAGTTGACTTGCCACATTTTATGGTACCTTTACAGGCCTTTGCCTTGATTCCCTTACATTATGTCTGAGGAAGAGGATGAAGGGTGCTGGAGCAAGCTGGAACACTACCGGGTCAAACTGATTTCCGTCATTGACCCAAACAGGATTACTCCATACCTGCGCCAGTGTCGTGTCCTCAACAGTGATGATGAAGAGCAGGTTTTTAATGACCCCAGCCTCGTTATCCGCAAGAGAAAAGTGGGTAAGTGCCCTTTCTGTGGAAAAGTTACCAGATTTAAAAAAATAATTCTGGATACACCTCTTTATCTTCCTTCCTTCATTAGCTATCTTACTCCAACTTTCCTTTTGTCCTTCCCTCTGACCTATCTCTCCTTCACGCAAGCTGTCCTCTTTCTCTCCAAACTTTCTTTCTTCCTACCCGCACTATTCCCTTTTTTTTTCTGTCTCACTCTATTTCTCCTGTTTCCTCTCCTTATCTTTCTCATTTCTCTTTCTCCCTCCTCTTTCCTTTCTATTTTTCCTCTTTTCTTTTTTTTTCTCTTCCTCTCTCTCTCTTTCTCTTCCTCTCTCTTTCTTCTCTCTCCTGTTGATGCATACATCAGTTTTTCCTAGTAAATGTGAACAGTAATAAACCTCCCACATACTTGTGATATTAGGTGTCTTGCTGGATATCCTCCAGAGGACGGGGTATCAGGGCTATGGTGCATTTCTGGAAAGTCTGGAGCTGTATTACCCTCACCTGTACATGAAAATCACTGGCAAGGAGCCCTCACGTGTCTTTTCAATGATCATAGGTGAGTTTATATTGGCCTGGCTCATCCATGCTTGACTTTATAAATGTATCTGCTTTCATTCTTGCTCCTCGGTGGGTACAGCAGCTCCTTTCTGCAACAGATAACTACTGATAAGGTTATATTTATGCTTAACTGAGTCAGTATGTGAGCACAGAGTATTTTTTCTCTTTCTTTTTGTTGTTACAAAGAGCAGAAAGGAATTTGCTGCCACATGCGGGCCTTCAGTTGCTTGGTTTATTTTTGTCAGCACTGTTTTGTTAACTCTTGTTAGCAAGTATTTTACAAAAACAACATAATAACAAATACATTGCAGGCACGAATAACAGATTCTCTGCTCAGAGTGTTGGGTTTCACAAGCACAAAGTTGTGCAAAAGTCCAAAAGATATAAAGAGGAACAATAAAAAGGAAGCAAACAGTCACATACACTGAGTGGCCAGATTATTATGACCACCCCATCAGTACTTCGTTGGGCCACGAGATGACTCCACAAGATGTTGAAAGGTGATGCGAGGAATCTGACTGCACTGTTGCCCTTCTGTTGTCTTGTACCAATCTTGCCACTCTACGTTCTGCCCTAACATTGACTAGTCGCTGACAGCCACAATTCACACGTTCAGACCCAGATTTTCGGCTGACAGTCCAGTCTTTAAACACTTTAACAACAGCTGCTCTTGAACATTTAACGAATTCTGCTGTTTTGCTGATACTTTCTCCATGGCTCCGCGCCAACAATCATCCCACGTTCAAAGACTGTTAAATCGCGGTGTTTACCCATATTTTCAGAAAAAAAACAACCTGCTTCCCTATTTATAATGGTCTGGCCCTCTAGCAACTTCAGCGCGAAATTATAGCTAATTTGCCTACAAACGTCAGGTGGTCATAATAAACTGGCCACTCAGTGTAGTTGCTTATTGGAAAAGAACGTAGGCCTAAGGCAACCACTCTTCAATAATTTCTTCTGGTTTTACCAAATTTTCAGAAATGGTTTAAAATAGACTAAAAGCAAAAAAATATGTTCAGTGTGTTTTCTGTGGAGTGAGGTGGAAGAGGAAGGAAAATTTAAGTTCCTCATTCCAACATTTTTAATTTTGGATAGAGTGGGAAAGACTTGGATCCTGTGAGGTTTTTAAAAGCTGTCTGTGTCCCCACTAGGGAATATTTCACCCTCCCTTCCTTAGGATGTGTGGAGAATCTTTCCAGATGGAATACAGACATATGTTAACATTCATACAGACTGGACATATAGGCTATTTCTTTTGGGCTCAGATGGTGATTCAGGGTGATGGGGGATTGCCCCCCTCCCCCAGGAGCATACCTCTTTAGTTTGTATAGGGACCTAAAGGTTTGCCTTACCACACATTTATAATCTTTTTGTTTCTTTAATGCAGAATTGTAGTCTACCAAAGGTGTATATAAGCCCAAAATCTATGTTTGGCATCATGCCTAACTGTTTACAGCTAGGGCACGGACAGCAGTAAAAACCTGGCAGGATTTCTAACCCTTCACACAACATCCAATTCTGAAAAGTTTGCTTTTGATATAATTTCATATTATTGCTGTCAGTGCCCCGATCTTGAGTGATTCCCATTACTTCCTACTCTGCCTGAAAATTGTAAATTGTCAGGAAGTGAGGAGACAGCAATGAAAAGTTGACAGAAGATCTAACTCTACCCCACTACATCCAAAAAAAAAAAGGTTTTGAATGTTTGTTTCTCTGATGCAGACACTGCTGGCGAGTCCAGTCTGACCCAACTGCTCATGAATGAGATGTTGAAGCTCCAGCAGACAATCCAAGAAGAGCGCAGAAAGTACAAGGAGCTAAATGCCCAGATGGTGGAAAAGGATGCCAGCATCAGGCAGTTGCAGGTGAAGAACAGCGAGCTGAAGAAGTACCAGGAGAGGGTTCAGAAAATGAAGGAAGAACGGGACAACTTCAACAAGGAGCTAAAGAAATGCAAAGATGAGATCTATGAACTAGCCATGAAATATGCCCAGCTAAGCGAGGAGAAAACCAATGCTGTCATGAAGAACAGAGACCTACAGCTTGAGGTGAGTTTACATAAGCAAAGTATCAGGCATCTCTGCATCCACTTGCTAAAATAATAGAGTATAGCAATAAAAGAGATTCGGAGACACAGAAGCATCTCTATCAATGGAATACAAATTGAACCTTTACCAAAGGTCAGGACCTCTGAGAGACTGTGGGTGAAACATGCCAGGGGGAGAGGAATCTGCATTTGGCGTTCCAGGTTCCACGCTCTTCACGCAGCCACATGGCGATTTCTGTTAACCAATTTCCTCATAAACACAGCTACAGACTGCGCTCTGTGTTTTGACTGAGATCTATCCTGCACATATGCTTTAGTTTAACTGGACTGATTTATAAAATCATCAATGTTAGAAACTGTATATTGTGACTGGAACAGCATTACATATGGACATCTACCTTTTACCTTTGCAACATTCAGCCAACAACTTGAATGCCTTGTATGGCTGGTTTTCTTATAATGGATTACCACATTCTTCAAGACACAAATATTCACATTTAGTGCTGTGTATGTACTGCAGTTAACTCTTCACATAAACCAGCTTCTCTTTAAAGTCGCACTCTGGGCAAAATTATCATTTACATGCCACACTGGGTGTGTAAATTATCATTAAAAAGCTGTGTGTTATGTGCAGAGGGCTGCTGCAAAGTATAAAAAGCTTACCTTGCAGCATGCCGTCCTCAACACAATGCCAGTCTTCCAGGCACTGAGGAAAGTGAGAGATGTGAACCAAGCTGTATAGTGCTCTGGTCGCATCACCCATCCCTCTTCACTATTGTCCAATCACAAAATGTCTTGCATTTGTTTAAAGAATACAAGACATTCTGTGATTGGAGAAAGAAAGATAATGTCACATTCCCACCCCTTTCTCGCCTCCTCCAATCACAAAATGCGATGTCAGGAGAGATGTTTGACTATTTTATTCTGTGTCACAACAGCCATAGTACAATCAGGGCATGTACAAGCCATGGTATCATTGTGGGTCATAACTGGACTCGACCTGTAAGCTCTTTCAGCGATATGGCTTTTATGGCGTCTCGCAGTAGCATAACCTTGCATGTGTTGACTGAGCTTTAAGTGTCTTGGGCAAATATACGTTCAGAGCTCACAATGGATTGATTTATTTACACCAACATGTTCACTTTAATTCAGCTGTGTTACTTGGGTAAAGCCAAAATCAGCAAAACATTTGTTGATTCACTAAATTAGTGCATACCCAAGTAACACAGCAAATAATGAATCCCTGATGATTTGTGGGAGTTTTGAGTCCATAATATTACCCATTATGTTTAAGCCCTGAAGAAGCTGGATGCTTGTGTTTAATAATGGAGACGTTGTGCTTCATCATGTTCTAAATGTTCTTCTGAATATTTAAATCCAGCGCCTCGTCTATACCTGTCTGTGTATGCAATACAGGCCTGGACACAGGCTCTCAACGTGTCAGGCTTCAAACTGGTACTACCGGTATCTACATCTTGACACAGTGACAGACCATCCATCTGTCACAAGATATATACACATTTCCCCAGGGCCGGATTTACTCTCCCTGCCGCCCCAAGGCCAGATTCCGCAAATCGCCTTTTTATTTTTTTATTTTTTTATTTCATTATTTCATTTTTTTAAAATTTTTATTTATTTAAAACATTTTTTAAATCAATTTAATTTTGTTTTCCATCTAACTTTATTGCTATCACACAGGAGATAACAAGCCCCTGTGTGATAGCAATTGGAGGTGACAGGTTCTCCTTATTGACCCTGTCACCTCCAATACAGGAATTCTAGCACAACACTGTGCTGGAACTCCTGTGACAGGTGAGAGAGGAAGAGCACAGCTCTCCCCTCACTGTCTACAGTCTACACAGAGCGGCAGGGTTACTTTTACTTTTAACCCTGCCGCTCTGCTACCTGCAGTGAGGAGAGACTCGGCGCCGGAGGACGGAACCGGAGGAGAGAGGTAAGTGCAGGGGTGGGGCGATGAGGACGGACCGGCCGGCTGCAGACTTTTTACATGTCATCTCGGCTACAGCGCCAAGATGTAAGATGTAAACGAACAATCGACTTCCTCATTGTGGGCGCCGGCAACTTCCCCACAAGGACACCACTGCCGCCCTCTGTGCCCTGCCGCCCCGAGGCCGGGCCTCAGTGGCCTTGTGGGAAATCCGGGCCTGCATTTCCCCATGTTTTATCCACAAATGCTGTATTTCCCTGCAAGTACAGAAAAATACCTGATGATCCTGCCAGAAATTCAGTGAGCTCCTAACTTCCTTTAGAGATCTGGTAAGCTGCCTCTGCTATACTGAAATCATAATCAGTATTGTCAGCCCTGTCCAGTTCTCCACTGTGAACTACAGTATACCCATATGTTATGGAGATGAGGAGGGTTGGAGGTGTTCTGTATCCCAGAATTGGAGACTTGGGCAGGACTGACATAACAACACTATGAGGAGATGCAAGATGCATTTTGTGCCAAGAATTCATGTGTTTATTATCTACAGTCCTGCTGCCAATCTAAAGCTCTAAATGTCACTTTAACTTAATTACTGGTCTGTAAGAGATAATGGGCCAGTATACAGCAGATCTTTGTTTTTGTTAAAGGCAGTACAAGTTTCTACCCAACACTAAAAGAAAGTCAAGTGGCATGGATCATTCCAGCTACTGGGATGCTCACTTGTGGATAAGGCTATTTAAGGCTAGCCTGGGGGCACGTAATAAGCACTTTTAATGTTCTATGCTGTTGTTATTGCTCGCAGAGATTTTCCAAATTGTTAGAACGTGTAATGGGGCTAATTTTCTTATCTTTTTTTTTTTATATGAACCAGCTTGTCATTTGTGTCCCCTTAACAGATGTCACATACCTCTTTGGGAAACTGAGGTGATGAGGGCAGTCTCTGTTACTGCTTCAGTCCAAGTAGTGGGACAGAGAGTGCAGGGATGAAGGAGTGGCACAAGTACTAGTGAGTGATAACGCTTGAATCACAGAAACTTGAGAACTCCGTTGTCTGGAGGCGACTGGGTGCAGGTCATCCGTGATGAGAGTTGAACAGGCCAGGGAAAGCAGCTTGCAGATAATATAGTACCAATATGGTAGGCAGAAGAAGGGTCAGAGACAGGCCGGGTCAACAACTTGCAAGGAGCAAGGTATGAAGTGGTGAGTAAATATAGTCAGGAAACAAGCCGAAGGAACAAACAACAACTGAGGAGTGCCACAGAAGAGTTGGGGGGATATGCCAGGTAGGTAAGAGAAAATCAGAATAAGATGTAGTATCACGGGTCACAGGGTACAGCTGAAGATCTCTTAACACTGGACTCCTGCAGGTCTTAGCCTTAAATAGCTCACCTGGTGCCACAATTTTGTCCCCTTCCAGAGGGGCAGCGTCCAAATGTCCATCTGGCTCCTCTTTTTAGGATGTGCCCAGAGAAATGCTTGCATCAGATTGTAAGCTCTCATGAGCAGGGCCCTTCTTACCATCTTGTCTTGATTGGTATTGTAACATTTAATGTCTTCCTTATAGCTCTCCACAAACTGTTTTGGGCTATATAAATCCTGAATAATAATAAAAATAATCATCATCATCAGTCTATTGGCATGCACGTTAGTCCCTTATTCCCATGAGTTTTCCTCTGGCCCATATCCTTTCAATTTAATTAAATATTGAATTTCACCTCTGCATTTTCTGCAGTCCATTATGGTTTCAACTTTGAATTCCTCTTCCTTATCGGTGATCATAGGGTCAGCAGGGCTTGAACCACAGTTAAGAAATGGATCAGGCACATCACGTTTTAGCAGGGAAACATGAAATACAGGGTGGATCTTAAATGACTCTGGAACCTTTAGTTTGTATGTGACTGTGTTAATGTTATTGTCAACTGGAAATAGACCAATGTACTTGGGTCCAAATTTAAGGTTTTCAGGCTAGTTTCAGGTTGATTGTTGACTAGCAGTGATAATTTCAAGGCTTCAGATCCAACTCTCCTCTTGTCAAAGGCCCTCTTGTTGCCTCTCTGTGCCTTAGCCATTGCTTCTTGGCATGCCTTATTGTGGGAAATGAAGTTTAGACTCAGAGGCGGCTCTAGACTTTGTGAGGCCTTAGGCGAAACTCAAAAGTGAGGCCCCCACTTACACCCATAATGAAAGAAAAAGCAAACAATTAAAAACGAACTGTATACATTGCATATTGTAAGACTAGTGGCGGTTATTCACAAAGTTAGCCGAAGGATCAGCCATAGCATATGCTTCGGCTTGACTGAGCCGAGGTGAAAGCTGAAGCTGGCCAAACGGCTGGCCATAGGCCAGCCAAAAGCCTGCTACTGACAACTGAGCGGAGCCAGCCGTGAACTGTCACTGCTAGCTCCGCCCAATCATTTTCTAAGTTTTTTTACAGATTTTCTATTGTAAATTTTACAGATTTTCTCCTGTGGTACCGAGCAGAATAGCCGAGCCGAATGCGGCTGGGCGGCATTCGGTTATTCACTCACTGCAATATTTTTACATAGAACATTTTTAACAGCAGATGTGACCAATGATGACAGTATTTGAAAAAAAAGAATGATCGTTTTTGGGGTTTTTCCAGCATGCATTTTTCTATTTTATAGACTATCTTGCAGAAGAAGATGCATGTTGTTTCTGCTGCCGATGGAATTCCCCTGATAGGTACTGAAGCTGGAGAGTGAAAGCAGAATTGGGAAGTGATGTAATATACATCACTTCCGCATTCTGACACCGGAGAGGAGATCGTGTACCGATCTCCCTCTGATTCCCTGTCACAGAGCCACCGTGCTGGTCCTGGCAGTTTCCCCGCTCACGTACGCTAGAGGGCAGGGCTAACAGGCCATCTTTTGATGGCCACTCACATCCAAGAAACCGGCCATTGCAATTAAATGCTGCTAAAAAAGGCTGCTAAAAAATGTTCCTGTAGAAGTTGTTACATCCAGCGAAATGCTGTACCCCTTTTTTATCCACTGGGGGTGGCCACTCCAAGATGGCAGCCACCTTTTGGGGGGCCATTGCCATTCCACTAATGGAGATGGCAAGACCCAGGAACAAGATAAACTGCTGTTCAAATTAAACTTCTCAGGTTTAGCATATAGTCCATGTAGCTTTAAGTGACACTAAACTCAGGAGTTAAAAATGCATTCAAGTACCTTAACTATTACCAAAAATGTATCTTATTTGTGTATCACTCGGCTGTAGATCCTCAAATCATCTCTGAATTGGTGCTGACACTGTCATTCCTTCTGGATGGTGGCTACTTTTGTTGCCCATGGTCCCTGTGTGCGTTGTAAAGTAGCCACTGCTCCAAGTAGCCACTGCTCCATCTCATGTTTAGTTTACCAATTTTTATTGAGATTGTAGTCCATCGCGGGAGTGAGCTTGTAGTGGTGGCCACTTTACAACACACACACAGGGACCATGGGGCACAAAAGTAGCCACCCTCCAGAAGGAAAGACAGTGTCAGCCCCAATTGTTTTATTTGAGGCTCTACAGCTGAGTGATACACAAATAGGATACATTTTTGTTATAGAATGCATTTTTAAGATTTACCTTCTAAGTTTAGTGTCACTTTAAGTCTGGCAAGAACATGTTTTACATGCTTGCAATGCTATTCCGGGGAAGATGAATGTCATCAAAATATACTATCAAAAACAAATCTAGAAAGTCGTGAAAAATGTAGTTAACACAATGCCGAAAAGCATTAGGTGCATATTGCAAAGAACGAATGGCATAACAAGGTACATGGCAAAAGCATGTACAGAAGCCTATTTTCCATTCATCACCCTCCTGATCGATCTTTGTAAAAATGGCTGCTGAAGGGAGTCTCTGAAATAATTCTGGACCCAGAGGAAGGGGATTAAGGTTCTTAATGGTGATCCAATTCAAGTCTATATAGTCCACACATAGCTGGAAGGTGTGATCCACAAAAAATATTCCAGCCCCAGCTGGGGAAGTTGATGGAAGAATATATTTTTTAAAATTTTCGACGACCTACTTCTGCAAAGCCTCAAGTTCTTGTTCTAAGAGTGGAAAAATCTGTCAAAATTGGATTTCTTCCCCTGGCAGAAGTTCAATAGGATATGTCCTGTGAGGGGGGAGAGTATCAGAGTCCTGCTTGTCTAACACATCCAAAAAGTCATAATGGGTCTTTGGAACTATTTGGCTCAGGTCAGAATTGGTATTCAGATGACATAGGGACACAGATGGCTCAGCAACAGGATGAGACAATTCTGTAAACAATGAGCAGAGTGGATCACCACCTTGCCCGCAGTCCAGTTAATCTGTGGATTGTGAGCTTTGCAACCAGGGCATAACCAGAATGACAGGAAACGGGGAATGCAATAACATCTAGTTGAAAAGAAGTTCTTTATGACCAGGCATAAGAATAACAGATATGGGAGATGTTTCGTGAGTGACGAGACAAGATTTTATGTTCGTACCATCAGCCAGGTGGACAGAGAGTCTTTGAGACTTGGTCTGTAGGGGAATGCGATGCTATTGTGCGAAGTGGTGATTGATGAAGCAACTACAGGCACCAGAGTCATTGATGGCTTGGGTTCGGAGTACTCCTTCTGGCAGCTGTAGGGAAACGGGGCAATATGAGTTGAGGGACCTGTAGCAATTTTACACATAGTGTGCAGCCCTACTGCAGTACAGGCAGAGGTGATGTTGCTTCCATTGTCACTTCTGCTATGGGGGTAGTGGTGAATGTAGAAGTTCCAACTGCATAGGTTCTGGTAGGTCAGCAGCAGGAGCATTTTGAGATGGAACGGCTGTAAGAGGGAAGAGGATGTTTAACCCAGTATCCATGTTGTAGGGAAATGACTGGACTTTTCAGACTTGCGCTCTCTCAGGCCACAATCAATTTGAATGGATAATCTGATAAGTCCCTCTAGCAACTCAGGTACCCTAACACAGGCAAGTTCATCCTTGAGGTTAAAGTTGAACTGACAACAAAACGCAGCATTATTCTATTCAGTGTTGGAGCTCCACCTCCTGAATTCTGCTATGTAATCTTCTACTGGCCTTCAGTCCTCGTAAAGGGCATGCAAAGTTAATTCAGCATTGGCAGCTGAATTAAAAGAGATGACATGGAGTTCAAAAGAAGGCTGTTCTGCTCTAGAAGGCAGTGTGCCAAGGCCTGTTGTGCACCCATTAGTAGCCAAATCACAAAGCCCACCTTGGTGGTTTCTGATGAGAATGTACGTATTTGCAGCATGAAGTAAAGTTGACATGCATTCTGAAAACCATAGAACTTGCCTCGGCCCCCAGTTAATCTTTCTGGAGTAGGTACGTGAGGCTTGGGTGGTGGCATCACAAATGCATCTACTGGAACTGGAGCTTCTGCAGCAGATGTAGATAGGGGAGGTGGAGCTGGTGTAGCAGGTGACGGCTGTGAGAAGAATTCTCACCAGCCTTCAAGCTGGAAATATTTTTCGTGCAGACCCTTGACAGCCTGTGATAGGGCAGCAATCTGCTGGCTGAGGTCCTCCAATTTAGCATCCCCCTTTCAGGCTCCAAGTGGTTGAGAAATAATGTTATGTATCTTTTTATGGGAGCCTGAGATGACAAGGATGGCCTCTTTTATTGCTCCACTGCAAGCACCCCTATTAGTGGGACAGAGAGTGCAGGGACAGAGAAGTGGCACAAGTACTGGTGGGTAATATCTCTGGTGTTACGGAAACTTGAGAACACAGAGTCTTCTCTTGGCAGGAGGCAACAGGTGGTGCAGGTCACTAATGAGAATAGTTTAGGTGCAGGCCAGAGTCAGCAACTTGGTGGCAACACAGTACAGGCTGGCTGAGCAACTTGTAGACAGCGAGGTGCAAAGTGGCAGTGAATAAACGTAGTCAGGAAGCAAGCTAAAGTCAATACAGAAACGAACCGCAATCGAGGAGAGCCACAGAAGAGTCAGGGGACAAGCTGGGTCGGTAATAGAGGATCAGAATCAAATGCAGGATCAAGTACAGCTAAAGGTCTTTTAGCACTGGAGTCCTGCAAGTCTCAGCCTTAAATAGCGTGCCTGGTGCCACAATTCGCAATGAACGTGCATGCACACGGACGCACCTGCAAACAGATGTATGGCTATGCACAATCCTATTAGCAGAACTATGCATACGCACATGAAGGTTCTCGTGCTTAACTTCTGCTATACAGCTGGCTTGATCTTCCTGGCAACAGGTGTATTTTTCTATTAACTAGTGTCCTTTTTTAATCTTTGTTTGAACTCAGATTGAAAAATTGAAGCACAACTTGATGAATGCTGAGGATGATTGTAAATTGGAGCGGAAACAGACACTGAAATTAAAGAATGCGATCGAGAAGAGACCAAGCCAGGATGTCATCTACGAGCTGCAGAGGGAGAACGAGCTGCTGAAAGCCAAAATGCAGGAATTTGATAAACCACTACAGGTGGGGTTTACTATTCCTTCCCTGTGCCACTCCAGATCTGAAAAGATAGAGGGTCATTTTACCCAAAGACAGGAATAGTAGGGAGATTTTGTAAACAAGTCCATAGATATTTTTGCTAGCCCATAAAAATATTGCTATATTTTTTATCAGAAATTGTTTTTTTCAAGTAAAAACTCCAATCTTAATTAAAAAGCAGAGTATTCCTGTTAAAATATTTTTACTTGTCCAATGTGCCCGATAGAGTCCCTGGTATGGAGTTTTAATATTTTCGCTCTCACAAAGTTTTTTTTTTTAAATCGCATTCAATTTGTGCATTTAAAGTCTAAAATCTAAACTTAAAACTTGTTCCTTTTGCTTTGGATGAAAGTGAAAGGGGAATGGTTAGAAATCCTGTCAGGTTTTGTTTGTGTGTGTGTGTCACCCCTGGGGCGATTTCAAGCTGTTTTGTTCACCATTTTGTCACTGAGACAGAAAGTGATTGGAAATCCAAGCTTTTTACAGTTGTCTCCGAAACAGGTAAAGGGAAAACTTCCATAAGGAAGGTTTTTATTATTAAGGGAAAACAAAATCCAAACCCACATGGCCCTGTATGAAAAAGTGTTTGCCCCCCCTGTTAAAACATAACTTAACTGTGGTTTATCACACCTGAGTTCAATTTCTCTAGCCACACCCAGGCCTGATTACTGCCACAACTGTTCGCAATCAAGAAATCACTTAAATAAAGGTGTCCATACACTGCACGCGATCGTACGAGAATCGTGCAGTGTATGGAAGGCGTGCGACCGTTTCTACTGTACGGTCGCACGTCTTCAATCGAACAAGCAGGCTGGAAAACCCGCCGGGAATCGTACGATTCTCGGCGAGTGAGTGGCCTGCTTGTTCGACAACTGACGAACGGGCCGGTGTGCGCACACTGCCCGTTTGCCGTCCTTGCAAGCCCGCCCCTCATTGCAGTCATCGCAAG